>NC_056729.1:992109188-992241688 GCF_019279795.1 Protopterus annectens
AGTTTGATTCCTAAACATTTAGGGTATCCTAAATATTTAGGGTAAGATCTTTCTCATTTGAAGGTTACAGACTGAATGGTAGAACAAAATACTTCAGCTGCAACATTTGATAAGAACATCTTAGTTTTGGATTTATTAATTTTTTAGAACTGAGGTTTCCTATCATTTGCCAAAGTATTTCAAATAATAGGTAGGTCTCTTGTCAGGTTCTGTGTTAATACAACATGGACACCTGCAAACATTAGTTCAGTTGTATCAATATTGGATAGGTGCCATGAGTATATTGTGTTGTTCATGTTAAAGAATACTTTTAAGGGCTCTAAAGCTTGTAAAAGAGGGGCCATAGAAAGGAAACAGCCCTGCCAACTTCCTCTTTCCAAGGAGAAGGGAGAAGATGGTAGGCCATTGGTAAGAACATTTGCTTTCAGATCAGAATATTTAAATTTAATAGAATAAATAAACTCATAAGAAAATCCCATCTTATGTATTACCAACTAAATGTATGACCACTGAATTGAATTGAAAGCTGTTTCAGAGTCTGTGAAAAGAGTAAAAGCAGGGTCAGGAATATTCTATAAGCCTTGAAAGTACAGGCTAAGGGGTGTCTACATGTTCTGTACTACTTACCTTTAAAAATTCCCACTTGTATATTCAAAGTAATATCTAGGAAAATTGCTCCCAGCTTCTGTGCTAGTATTTTAGAGTATAAATCAATGCCAGCTTTAATTATATAAATGGGCCTGCAATTCTGGGGTTGGGACTTCACCCAGTTAAAGAAAGACTTTTATTGTAGATACTATGGAAGATGTAAGAATTCAGCTTTTTCCTCAGTATCATAGTTTCATAGGTTCATAGGTTGGTACTAGGCTATTGGCCCTAGGGCCTATACAAGCCTAGCCATAACAATTCCCTGGCTATTTCTTCCCACAATATTTACTTCCTTGGACCTCTGTCTAGCAGGCTGACTGACATGATCAACGGGGTGAATTTCCTATCTCCCATCCAATCATCAAGGTTTCTTTTGAAGAGAGCCAAAGACGCGCTCTGCTTGACATGTGTGGGCAGTCTATTCCAGAGTCTGGAGAGTCTCTGGGTCAGGAACCTATCCCTCCAGCATGTTTTGTTTATTGTGATGACAAGATTTAGTTCCCTGGAGCATGTGGCTCTGAGGGATTGAGATTTCTTTAAGTGTAGCATCCCCAACAGCTCTGGGCTTGACATGGCCTTGTATGTTAAGCAGAGATCACCTCTGTGTAGACGATATGTGACAGAGTATAGTTGGAGCTTTTTTAGATGGTCAGCATTGGGCATATGCTTTAGGCCTGTGATTCTTTTAGTGAGGAATTTCTGCGGCCTTTCCAGTTGTTGCAGATGTCTTGAGAGGTACATATCAAACAGGGCATTGTATTCTATAATGGGTCTAATGAGGGATGAGTACAGTGGGACAATGACCTCCTTTTTTCTGGATGAAAAGCCCTTAGTGATGAGGTGTGCCACACAGAAGGATTTCCTGACTTTTGTGGCAATGTGGTTATAGAAGGTGAGACCACTGTCTACCTGTGTCCCTAAGTCTCTTATCACACTTTTGGTGTTTAGTGTACTGCCACCTATGTAGTAACTCATGGGTACATGTTTTTTCTCAAAGGGGATAACTATACATTTCCTGGCATTGAGCTTGAGCCCATGGCTCTTGCACCAAACATCTGTTTCTGTAAGGCCTTTTTGTAGAATATCCACATCATTTGAGGATTCAATAATGGCTCCCAGTTTGCAGTCATCTTCGAACTTTGTTTGCCAGAGTCCCTTAGTGTTGGCCTGTACTTCAGAGAAGTAGATGCCAAACAAGAGCGGTCCCAGGACTGAACCCTGAGGAGCTCCACTTGTCACTTGTCTGGAGCTGGATTTGGAGTCGGCTACTTTTACAGTCTGGATTCTGTCAGTAAGCCAGTTGGCAACCAATCGAGTGATGTAGGGATTAATGCTCATCTTAGTAAGTTTATCTATGATTCCAGAGTGGCGGACGGTGTCGAAGGCCTTGGTGAGGTCCATATAGGCTGTGTGGACCGCCTTCCCTTCGTCCACAGCTCTGGAAACTGTTTTGAAGAATTCAATCAGGTTCAGGAGACAAGATCGGCCCTTCACAAACCCAAACTGGGTGGGCTCCAGTGTTTGAAGGCTGCCAGTGTCTTTGTTTATAAGTTCCATGATAATACATTCCATGGCCTTGCAGATCAGTCTCATCAGACTGATGGGGTGGTAGTTCACAGGATCCGAGGTAGGTCCCCCCTTGTGGAGTGAGATAACTGTAGCTGTGCACCACTCAGTGGGCACGATTATCTATAATAATAGAAAATATTAAATGAGTGGCACGGATGTTGCTCAGAATGATAAATAAGTCCATATTCATTCCAACTGGAACAGGGTCTTTACCTCTAGAAAATAAGGATAGATCATTAATAACCCCAGATTATTCAATGTGGTGTGATAATGAGATTATAGGCTTATTTGATAATGTAGGTGGAGTAACTTTATTTAGAAAATGATCAACTTTGTCCTCTAAAATCTCATGGGAATCATCCCATTTATATAACTTCTTAAAATGATCATGTTATCATGATCATCTAGTTAGTCAGTCAAATGTTATCCAATGCCTGGAATGAAAGTTTTGGCTCTTGTTTTTAAGTTTATGGACTAGTAATTTAGTATACTTACATCAGGACACTCAGGCTTGTGCTGCTACTCAAATGAGATATAATTGGGACTTATTCTTTAAGTGAAACACTAAGATACTGATATGCACTCTTATATAGTTTAACATGCATAGCATTCTTAGGCTTACTGCACCTGCAGATATCTCCTCTCTCTTTAACCAATCATTCTTGTGAGAAGAGTCTGTCCTTTAGCAAAGTAACTTATTGTTTTAGCCCCTGAACAAAGGTTCTTAATCTCTAATTTTAGGGACTTCCACCATACCCGAATTGGCATATTAGCATGAGAATTTAAATGCATAACTTGATTATCCCATTTAATAATATACTTAAGGATATGCTTATCTTTGAAAGTCAAGGGATCTATTCTCAAGACTTTCTCCTTCTCCTGAAGTTGAGGAGGAGTAAGAGTTAACACAGCATTTTCATGACAAGTATTATGGTCAGAGACAATAGGGGATGCCATTACTTCAGGGATTAGTGCTGTGGAAATAAGAAAGTAATCAATCTTGCTAATGGAGGTGCCCTGTGGAGAAATAAAAGTATAGGTTCTGTCAGAAGGAGTCAATGATCTCTAAATGCTAATCAGTGAAAAATACTCACATGCTTCCCTAATGACCTTCTGTGATTTAATATGAGTTTCTCCATTAGGCCTAATCCTGTCCCTGACAGAGTCTAGAGCAACAATAAAATCTTGTGCAAGAATAATCTTTTCTGGGTCTGGCCCTAAGGAAGTAATTCTCCTAAACAAGTCTTGAGAAAAAAAGGTGGGTTGACACATCTGGAGCCATATATAAAGCCTAATGTTCATTTACCAGCGTATGTGGAAAATAATGCAAACATCCATCTACTCTTAACATTAGTTACCTTCTGCAGCAATTTTACAGTTTCCAACTTAAGGATGCTTTAATTCTTAAAATAACCCCTGCTTTGGAGTTGACATTGAGACAATGACAATAGATTCCCATTCCAAAATGTAGTTAAAACTCTGGCATGCTTTTTTGTGATATTGCATGCTTAACCAAAAATTACATCACTTTTCATTTTTCAAGCATTGCTTAACAGTTCTTTCCTCTCTACTGAGATGATAGACCTCTAACTTTTACGTATAATAAAGATATCACCTAATGAAAAACTGACTAAAGTTCTTAAGCAAACTGGGCAGTTCAAAAAGGAAAGTTAATAAAAAAAAGTATAACACATTAATATTACTGGTTATCAGCTACAAGGCTTAGTATTTTTGCATGGAAGTGTTTGCTTAGATATTTTTATATCCTAAATAGATTTCAGAGAAATTTCCATGGGTAGACAGCAACAGCTGGAGATGTGGTAGGAAAAAGATGGGTACCTGGGGACATGCATTGCAGAAATGGAAGGAAATGATAGATTTTAGAAATTCCTTGCAGGGTACTTTGTCAGAAATGTTGGTGAAGCAAATTATTTTAACTAAACAAAAGATTCTAGATAGGATATATAAAATGAGTTGGATAGACACAATAAAATCCTAATAAGTCAATGCTGTTTGTTACCAAAAAAGTAATTACTAAGAAATGGAAATCAAAAATAAAAACAACTATAGCATAATTATTGAATGTTGTAAATGAAATAAAATAACTGGAGGTGGGATCTTTAAAAAAAAAGAGGAGAAAACTACATAGAAATACATAGAATGGGTGGGAACAATGCATACCAAATAATGTTCATGAGCTATGATTTTTGGGGAAGGCAGGACTTGTTCAATCTATTTAATGTTTATTTGAATATTTTTTAAAACAAAGCTCATATTTGTATGATGTGCAAAACTGAAAAGATGTCTGTAATGGTTTGTTTTCCCTTCTATAATTTCATTTATACTGATGTCACTAAGTACTGTGTGATGTTAATAAATATGCTTAGAAAAAATACTTGTTTGTGAGCTTGGTGCTAGTTTTCTTTAAGCTAAACATATTTGCAATTTTACCTCTCACGTAATCCCAACAAAATGCCAGATTGCTTGCACTTTGAACCTACACTTGATGTGGTCTGTATTCAGATGAAATACTGTCAAGCACTGATATTGTTTCCAACATCCTAAAAATAAACCAACAGATTGTGATGGCATGAAAGTACCCACATAAGCATCACAAGTCAGTATGTAGTAATTATGGTTTAATTAAAGCTACTACTTGTCAAAAGAAAATTGATTTATTCTAGAATAAATTTAGAATATGCACTTCAAATGTATGCTAAACTATCACTTTTAGTAAATATTTATGAACATGTAGCTGTAAAAAATACAGCAGAAAGTAAAACACCCTGAAAAATATGTGCCTAAACCACTGTCTAATTCAACTCAGACAACAACACTAATTTTCCAAAATACTTTGTCAGAAAACAATTTCCTCCATGTTAAGGGTAGAACCAAAAGGCAGTAGTTACATTTTCAGAGTACTGATGCGTACCAGTATAAACAGTACTAAACATCTGTTCCAGGGGACTAAGAAATCAAGAGCGACACAGCAGAAACTGAATCACCTGTGCAGTTATTTCTGAGTTCCTGGAATCTACATAGCGATATTAATCATTAAGACACTGCAGCAATTTGTTTATACACAGATATTGTTACTTAAAGTCTGACCTAACACTTTCCCCAAAACTACAGCTATTAATGGAAACAGCCTGCAGAATCTTTCTAGAATGGCACATGGAAAACATAAATCTCACACATTTGGGTCCCATTATTTAAAGATGAGATCAGATTACTATCTTCTAGGCGAGGAAAGGAATAGCTTGTATGGTACTAATCTATGAAGCTAGCAAAACAGAAAAATGGCATGGATTAACTACATAAGATGAGTCAGAATGTAACACAGAGATATGCAATTGAAAACATTTATTAAAATTATTTGTTTAAGCATGCAGATACAGAACAATCTCCTAATAAAATAATGTGGGCAGAGCTACAATTGTACATTAATGATGCAGCTCTTTAACGACCTGAATGCTACAACTGCTTTGTGAGATGTTAGAAAAATATATAGCTATTGGAATTTCTACATTTTGAAGTAGGGATTATTGTACGCCTTGTGTTGCTCATCAAATGCAGTATAAACATGAATGATAATTTAAGCCTTATGGGAAATAATCCAGTGACTTTTCAGAAATATTTTCAACATCACAGGTGGTTGTCATTAGTAAATTGTAACTGTTCACCAAAATATATGGATTGCACAGTTCAAATATATGAAGTGCACGTAGGAAGAAAATCAAGTGCACATAGGAAGAAAATCAATCTGTAATGATTACTGCTGTGGATGACTATCCAAATTTTTACATTAATTACTCACTCCATTTGCATTGAATGAGTATGGTAAAACATATGCCCTTTCTTTTCAGCTTTTTTTTTTTTAATGTTTATAGTAGCCTTCTTCTATAACGTTTTGCATAATCTGAATGCAAGCAAAGTATGTATTCTTATGACTCATTTAAAAAGTCGTAGTACTGTGAAGAAGACTTCCAATGATGCGATTAATAGGAACAGTTTTAATTGTTTTCCGATATGATTCATCCCCAGCAATCATTATGTGTATAATATATATATATATATATATATATATATATATATATATATATATACACACACGTGTGTGTGTTACAAAGGAAAGTTGCACACTTGCATATATTTTATTCTTTACAGTTTCATCAGTGACCATTTACTGCAGTTACTTACTCCCTGCCTGAAATTCAAGTCTATTTATTTAATTATTTACTTATTTACTTGCTTACTTACTTAAATTTAAACATGGATATAAAAACAAACAGGAGTAAAACATGAAAGGCAAATAGAATAGCAAAATACATTGTACAGAATAAAATAACATATTTTATATAAAGGAATAAATTACAATAAAACAGAATAAAAGCATGGTTAAATAGAGCAAACAGCAGAAGTAAAATACAGGACATAACCTGGCTGTAGGAAAGATCCTAGAGATATGTCTTTAAGGAATATTTAAAATGTTCACTGTGGTGAATCTCTCAGCCAAATACATAAAGAGCTCCAGAGGAACAGTCCTTGATAAGCAAAGGCTTGAATGTCAAGTCCCAGCCCAGTCCTCTAAAACTGCCAACAGCTCCTGGCTGACTGATCAGAGGGAATGAATTGACTGATGTCATGCAATAATAGTTCAGAAATAAGGGGAACTTAAGTCACGCAGGGACAAGTAAACGGAGACAAAAAGGTACATAATCTGATGGTGAACTGAGAGACAGTGCAGAAATGGCATAATATGTTAGTACTGTGACACTCTGGTAAGTAGCAGACTGCAGAGTTTTGAACTAGCGGCAAATGGTAAATATCACAGTCAGGAAGCCCCAAATACAGGACAGTGGGATAATCCTAACAAGAGGATACTAAGAAGTGAGCCTCTACAAGAAGTTCTACAAGTGGAATGAGTTTCTTAATAAAGGAGAGAAGGGAGATGTTCTAGAGTTGGAAACATGAGGATGGGACTTGATAGCAATAGGAAACTGGTCCCTTATAGATAGCCTGTTGTCACATACAACACCAAAATTACGCACCTTCAACATGAACTGCAGTTTGTCACCGCTATAAATGATGTTAGGGGAAAAAACACTCAGGCAGACATGTACATTAGTGTGGCATGCATTGCTATGGCCACTGTTTTGAGGAATTGATCTTTTGCAAATTCACCCTTGTCTAATCATGGATGCATTCCAAGCCTTAACCTAGATTACTGACATTACATTTCAGTGAGAAAAAGAGGTAAAACTGTGCATCATCTGTATACATGGTAAATAACAGTTGCTTAGTATGTAACACTGCAGTACACCATAATCCCTTCATTTCATTTCCACTCCCACTCCCTTTCCTCCTTTCTCATAACTCACCCTAGTGACTCCCTTCATTTCATTTCCACTCCCTCTCCCTTTTTCCTTTCTCATAACTAAGCCTAGTGACTCCCTTCATTTCATTTCCACTCCCTTTCCCTTTTTTCCTTTCTCATAACTCACCCTAGTGACTCCCTTCATTTCAATTCCACTCCCTTTCCCTTTTTTCCTTTCTCATAACTCACCCTAGTGACTCCCATCATTTCATTTCCATTCCCCCTCCCTTTCCTCCTTTCTCATAACTCACCCTAGTGACTCCATTCATTTCATGTCCACGCCCTCTCCCTTTCCTCCTTTCTCATAACTCCCCCAGTGACTCCCATCATTTTATTCCCACTAGCTCTCCCTTTTTTCTTTCTCATAACTCACCCTAGTGACTCCCTTCATTTCATTTCCACTCCCTTTCCCTTTTTCCTTTCTCATAACTCACCCTAGTGACTCCCTTCATTTCATTTCCACTCCCTCTCCCTTTTTCCTTTTTCATAACTCACCCTAGTGACTCCCTTCATTTTATTCCCATTCCCTTTCCCTTTTTTCCTTTCTCATATCTCAACCTAGTGACTCCCTTCATTTCATTTCCACTCTCTGTCCCTTTCCTCCTTTCTCATAACTCACTCTAGTGACTCCCTTCATTTCATTTCCACTACCTCTCCCTTTCCTCCTTTTTCATAACTCACCCTAGTGACTCCCTTCATTTCATTTCCACTCCCTCTCCCTTTTTCCTTTCTCATAACTGACCCTAGTGACTCCCTTCATTTCATTTCCACTCCCTCTCCCTTTTTCCTTTCTCATAACTCACCCTAGTGACTCCCTTTATTTCATTTCCACTCCCTCTCCCTTTTCTCCTCTCATAACTCAGCCTAGAGACTCCCTTCATTTAATTTCTACTCCCTCTCTCTTTTTCCTTTCTCATAACTCAGCCTTGTGACTCCCTTCATTTCATTTCCCCTCCCTCTCCCTTTTCTCCTTTCTCATAACTCACCTAGTGACTCCCTTTATTTCATTTCCACTCCCTCTCCCTTTTTTCCTTTCTCATAACTCACCCTAGTGACTCCCTACATTTCATTCCCACTCTCTCTCTTTCCTCCTTTGTCATAACTCACCCTAGTGACTCCCTTCATTTCATTCCCACTCCTGCTCCCTTTCCTCCTTTCTCATAACTCCCCGTAGTGACTCCCTTCATTTTATTCCCACTCGCTCTCCCTTTTTTCCTTTCTCATAACTCACCCTAGTGACTCCCTACATTTCATTCCCACTCCTGCTCCCTTTCCTCCTTTCTCATAACTCCCCGTAGTGACTCCCTTCATATTATTCCACCTCGCTCTCCCTTTTTTCCTTTCTCATAACTCACCCTAGTGACTCCCCTCATTTCATTTCCACTCCCTCTCCCTTTCATCCTTTCTCATAACTCACCCTAGTGACTCCCTTCATTTCATTTCCACTCCCTCTCCCTTTTTTCCTTTCTCATAACTCACCCTAGAGACTCCATTCATTTAATTTCCACTCCCTCTCCCTTTCCTCCTTTCTCATAACTCACCCTAGTGACTCCCTTCATTTCATTCCCACTCCTGCTCCCTTTCCTCCTTTCTCATAACTCACCCTAGTGACTCCCTTCATTTCATTTCCACTCCCTCTCCCTTTCCTCCTTTCTCATAACTCACCCTAGTGACTCCCTTCATTTCATTTCCACTCCCTCTCCCTTTCCTCCTTTCTCATAACTCATGCTAGTGACTCCCTTCATTCATTTCCACTCCATCTCCCTTTCTCTTTTCTCATAACTCACCCTAGTGACTCCCTTCATTTCATTTCCACTCCATCTCCCATTCTCTGTTCTCATAACTCAGCCTAGAGACTTCCTTCATTTCATTTACACTCCCTCTCCCTTTCCTCCTTTCTCATAACTCACTCTAGTGACTCCCGTCATTTCATTTCCACTCTCTCTCTTTTTCTATTTTCTCATAACTCACCCTAGTGACACCCTTCATTTCATTTCCACTCAATCTCCCTTTCCTCCTTTCTCATAACTAACCCTAGTGATTCCCTTTATTTCATTCCCACTCCCTCTCCCTTTCTTTCTCATAACTCACCCTAGTGACTCCCTTCATTTAATTTCCACTCCTCTCCCTTTTTCCTTTCTCATAACTCACCTAGTGACTCCCTTCATTTCATTTCCACTCCCATCTCCCTTTTTCTTTTCTCATAACTCATCCTAGTGACTCCGCTTTTTTCATTTCCACTCCCTGTCCTTTTCCTCCTTTCTCATAACTCAGCCTAGTGACTCCCTTCATTTCATTTCCACTCCCATCTCCCTTTTCCTCCTTTCTCATAACTCACCCTAGTGACTCCCTTCATTTCATTTCCAGTCCACCTGCTCCTTTCTTATAACTCACCCTATTGACTCCCTTCATTTCATTTCCACTCATTCCCCCTTTTTCCTTTCTCATTACTCACCCTAGTGACTCCTTTCATTTCATTTCCACCCCCTCTTTCCTTCCTCCTCTCTCATAACTCACCCTAGTTACTCTCTTCATTTCCTTTCCACTCCTCCCTTTTTCCTTTCTTGTAACTCATCCTAGTGACTCCCTTCATTTCATTTCCACCTCCGCTCCCTTTCCTCCTTTCTCATAACTCATCCTGGTGACTCCCTCATTTCATTTCCACTCCTTCTCCCTTTTCCTTTCTCATAACTCACCCTAGTGAATCCCTTCATTTCATTTCCACTCACTCTCCCTTTTTCCTTTCTTAAAACTCACTCTAGTGACTCCCTTCATTTCATTTCCACTCCTCTCTTTCCTTTCTCATAACTCACTCTAGTGACTCCCTTCATTTCAATTCCACTCCTCCCTTTTCCTTTCTCATAACTCACCCCAGTGACTCCTTCATGTCATTTCCACTCGCTTTCCCTTTTTCCTTTATCATAACTCACCCTAGTGACTCCCTTCATTTCATTTCCACTCCCTCTCCTTTGGTCCTTTCTCATAACTCACCCTAGTGACTCCCTTCATTTCATTTCCACTACCTCTCCTTTTTCTCCTTTCTCATAACTTATCCTAGTGACTCTCTTCATTTCATTTCCACTCCCTCTCCCTTTTTCCTATTTCATAACTCAGCCTAGTGACTCCCTTCATTTTATTTCCACTCCATTTTCTTTTTTCCTTTCTAGTAACTCACCCTAGTGACATCCTTCATTTCATTTCCACCTCCTCTCCCTTTCCTCCTTTCTCAAAACTCACCCTAGTGACTCCCTTCATTTCATTTCCACTCTTCTTCCATTCCTCCTTTCTCATAACTCACCCTAATGACTCCTTTCATTTCATTTCCACTCCCTTTTTCCTTTCTCATAACTCACCCTAGTGACTCCTTCATTTCATTTCCACTCCCTTTCCCTTTCCTCCTTTCTCATAACTCGCCCTAGTGACTCCTTTCATTTCATTTCCACTCCTCTCCCTTTTTCCTTTCTCATAACTTACCCTAGTGACTCCCTTCATTTCATTTCCACTCCCTCTCCCATTTCTTTTCTCATAACTTACCATAGTGATTTCCTTCATTTCATTTCCACTCCCTCTCCCTTTTCTTTTCTCATAACTCACCATAGTGATTTCCTTCATTTCATTTCCACTCCCTCTCCCTTTCCTCCTTTCTCATAACTCACCTTAGTGACTCCCTTCATTTCATTTCCACTCCCTCTCCTTTTTCCTTTCTCATAACTCACCCTAGTGACTCCCTTCATTTCATTTCCACTCCCTCTCCCTTTCCTCCTTTCTCATAACTCACCCTAGTGACTCTTCATTTCATTTCCACTCCCTCTCCCTTTTCCTCCTTTCTCATAACTCACCCTAGTGACTCCCTTCATTTCATTTCCACTCCCTCTCCCTTTTTCCTTTCTCATAACTCACCCTAGTGACTCCTTCATTTCATTTCCACTCCCTCTCCCTTTTTCCTTTCTCATAACTCACCCTAGTGACTCCCTTCATTTCATTTCCACTCCCTCTCCCTTTCCTCCTTTCTCATAACTCACCCTAGTGACTCCCTTCATTTCATTTCCACTCCCTCTCCCTTTTTCCTTTCTCAAAACTCACCCTAGTGACTCCCATTCAGTTCAATCCCTCTCCCTCTCCTTTTTCCTTTCTCAAAACTCCCCATAGTGACTCCTTCAATTTCATTCCCACTCCCTCTCCCTTTTCCTTTCTCATAACTCACCCTAGTGACTCCCTTCACTTCATTTCCACTCCCACTCCCTTTTCCTCTCATAACTCACCCAGTGACTTCCTTCATTTCATTTCCACTCCCTCTCCCTTTTTCTTTTCTCATAACTCACCCTAGTGACTCCTTCATTTCATTTCCTCCCTCCCTTTCCTCCTTTCTCATAACTCACCCTAGTGACTCCTTCATTTCATTTCCACTCCTCCCTTTCCTCCTTTCTCATAACTCACCCTAGTGACTCCTTCATTTCATTTCCACTCCCTCTCCTTTTCCTTTCTCATAACTCACCCTAGTGACTCCCTTCATTTCATTTCCACTCCCTCTCCTTTTCCTTTCTCATAACTCACCCTAGTGACTCCTTCATTTCATTTCCACTCCTCTCCCTTTCCTCCTTTCTCATAACTCACCCAACTGACTCCCTTCATTTCAATTCCACGTCCTCTCCCTTTTCTCCTTTCTCATAACTCACCATAGTGACTCCCTTCATTTAAGTTCCACTCCCTCTCCCTTTTCCTTTCTCATAACTCACCCTAGTGACTCCCTTCATTTCATTTCCACTCCTCCTTTCCTCCTTTCTCATAACTCACCCTAGTGACTCCTTCATTTCATTTCCACTCCCTCTCCCTTTCCTCCTTTCTCATAACTCACCTTAGTGACTCCCTTCATTTCATTTCCACTCCCTCTCCCTTTTCCTCTTTCTAATAACTCACCCTAGGGACTCCCTTCATTTCATTTCCACTCCCTCTCCCTTTCCTCCTTTCTCATAACTCACCCTAGTGACTCCCTTCATTTCATTTCCACTCCCTTTCCTCCTTTCTCATAACTCACCCTAGTGACTCCTTCATTTCATTTCCACTCCCTCTCCCTTTTTCCTTTCTCATAACTCACCCTAGTGACTCCCTTCATTTCATTTCCACTCCCTCTCCTTTCCTCCTTTCTCATAACTCACCCTAGTGACTCCCTTCATTTCATTTCCACTCCCTCTCCATTTCTCCTTTCTCATAACTCACCCTAGTGACTCCCTTCATTTCATTTCCACTCCCTCTCCATTTTTCCTTTCTCATAACTCACCCTAGTGACTCCCTTCATTTCATTTCCACTCCCTCTCCCTTTTTCCTTTCTCATAACTCACCCTAGTGACTTCATTCATTTCATTTCCACTCCCTTTCCTCCTTTCTCATAACTCGCCCTAGTGGCTCCTTTCATTGCATTTCCACTCCCTCTCACTTTTTACTTTCTCATAACTCACCCTAGAGACTCCCTTCATTTAATTTCCACAACCTCTCCCTTTTCTTTCTCATAACTCACCCTAGTGACTCCCTTCATTTCATTTCCACTCCCTCTCCCTTTCTCCTTTCTCATAACTCACCCTAGTGACTCCCTTCATTTCATTTCCACTCCCTCTCCCTTTCCTCCTTTCTCATAACTCACCCTAGTGACTCCTTCATTTCATTTCCACTCCATCTCCCTTTCCTCCTTTCTCATAACTCACCCTAGTGACTCCCTTCATTTCATTCCCACTCCCTCTCCCTTTCTTTCTCATAACTCACCCTAGTGACTCCCTTCATTTTATTTCCAATCCCTCTCCCTTTCTCCTTTCTCATAACTCACCTTATTGACTCCTTCATTTCATTTCCACTCTTTCTCCCTTTTCTCCTTTCTCATAACTCAGCCTAATGACACCTTTCATTTCATTCCCACTACGACTCCCATTTTCCTTTCTCATAACTCACCCTAGTGACTCCCTTCATTTCTATTCCCTCTCCATTTTTCCTTTCTCATAACTCACCCTAGAGACTCTGCTCATTTCATTTCCAATCCCTCTACCTTTCTCCTTTATCATAACTCACCCTAGTGACTCCCTTCATTTCATTTCCACTCTCTCTCCCTTTTCCTTTCTCATAACTCACCCTAGTGACTCCCTTCATTTCATTTCCACTCCCTTTCTCCTTTATCATAGCTCACCCTAGTGACTCCCATAATTTCATTTCCAATCCCTTTCCTCCATTTCATTTCCACTCCCTCTCCCTTTCCTCCTTTCTCATAACTCACCCTAGTGACTCCCTTCATTTCATTCCCTCTCCCTCTCCTTTTTCCTTTCTCAAAACTCCCCATAGTGACTCCTTCATTTCATTTCCACTCCCTCTCCTTTTTTCCTTTCTCATAACTCACCCTAGTGACTCCCTTCATTTCATTTCCACTCCCTCTCCCTTTCCTCCTTTCTCATAACTCACCCTAGTGACTCCCCTCATTTCATTTCCACTCCTTCTCCCTTTCCTTTTTCATAACTCACCCTAGTGACTACTTCATTTCATTTCCACTCCTCTCCCTTTTTCCTTTCTCATAACTCACCCTAGTGACTCCCTTCATTTCATTTCCACTCCCTCTCCCTTTCCTCCTTTCTCATAACTCACCCTAGTGACTCCCTTCATTTCATTTCCACTCCCTCTCCCTTTTTCCTTTCTCATAACTCACTCTAGTGACTCCCTTCATTTCATTTCCACTCCCTCTCCCTTTCCTTCTTTCTCATAACTCATCCTACTGACTCCTTCATTTAATTTCCACTCCCTCTCCCATTTTCCTTTCTCATAACTCACTCTAGTGACTCCCTTCATTTCATTTCCACTCCCTCTCCCTTTTCCTTTCTCATAACTCACCTAGTGACTCCCTTCATTTCATTTCCACTCCTTCCTCTTTTTCCTTTCTCATAACTCACCCTAGTGACTCCGTTAATTTCATTTCCACTCCCTCTCCCTTTCCTCCTTTCTCATAACTCACCCTAGTGACTCCCTTCATTTCATTTCCACTCCCTCTCCCTTTCCTCATTTCTCATAACTCACCCTAGTGACTCCCTTCATTTCATTTCCACTCCCTCTCACCTTTCACCTTTCTCATAACTCACCCTAGTGACTCCCTTCATTTCATTTCCACTCTCTCTTCCTTTTTTCTTTCTCATAACTCACCCTAGTTATTCCCTTTATTTCAGTTCCTCTCCCTCTCCCTTTTTCCTTTCTCATAACTCACCCTAGTGATTCCCTACATTTCATTCCCACTCCCTCTCCCTTTCCTCCTTTGTCATAACTCACCTTAGTGACTCCATTAATTTCATTCCCACTCCTGCTCCCTTTCCTCCTTTCTCATAACTCCCCGTAGTGACTCCCTTTATTTTATTCCCACTTACTCTCCCTTTTTTCCTTTCTCATAACTCACCCTAGTGACTCCACTCATTTCATTTCCACTCCCTCTCCCTTTTTCCTTTCTCATAACTCACCCTAATGACTCCACTCATTTCATTTCCACTCCCTCTCCCTTTCATCCTTTCTCATAACTCACCCTAGTGACTCCCTTCATTTCATTTCCACTCCCTCTCCCTTTTTTCCTTTCTCATAACTCAGCTTAGTGACTCCCTTCATTTTATTCCCACTCCCTCTCCCTTTTTTCCTTTCTCATAACTCACCCTAGTGACTCCCTTCATTTCATTTCCACTCCCTCTCCCTTTTTCCTTTCTCATAAGTAAGCCTAGTGACTCTCTTCATTTCATTTCCACTCCCTCTCTCTTTTCTCCTTTCTCATAACTCACCCTAGTGACTCCCTTCATTTCATTTCCACTCCCTCTCCCTTTCCTCCTTTCTCATAACTCACCCTAGTGACTCCCTTCATTTCATTTCCACTCCCTCTCCCTTTCCGCCTTTCTCATAACTCACCCTAGTGACTCCCTTCATTTCATTTCCACTCCCTCTCCCTTTTCTCCTTTCTCATAACTCACCCTATGAATCCCTACATTTCATTTCCACTCCCTCTCCCTTTCCTCCTTTCTCATAACTCACCCTAGTGACTTCCTACATTTCATTTCCACTCCCTCTCCCTTTTTTCCTCTCTCATAACTCTTTCTAGTGACTCCGTTCATTTCATTTCTACTCCCTTTTTTCCTTTCTCATAACTCACCCTAGTGACTCCCTTCATTTCATTCCCACTCCTGCTTCCTTTCCTCCTTTCTCATAATTCCCCCTAGTGACTCCCTTCATTTTATTCCACTCGCTCTCCCTTTTTTCCTTTCTCATAACTCACCCTAGTGACTCCCTACATTTCATTTCCACTCCCTCTCCCTTTTTACCTTTCTCATAACTCAGCCTAGTGACTCCCTTCATTCCATTTCCACTCCCTCTACCTTTTTTCCTTTCTCATAACTCACCCTAGTGACTCCACTCATTTTATTTCCACTCCCTCTCCCTTTCCTCCTTTCTCATAACTCACCTTAGTGACTCCCTTCATTTCATTTCCACTCCCTCTCCCTTTTTCATTTCTCATAACTCACCCTAGTGACTCCCTTCATTTCAGTCCCACTCCCTCTCCCTTTTTTCCTTTCTCATAACTCACCCTAGTGACTCCCTACATTTCATTCCTCCTATAGTGCAACCCTATAATTCGTATTCAGACCCCCCCACCTAGAAACAACTTAAACTTTATAACCATGACTATCACGCAACTAAGTCTGTCTTCTCATAATTCTTTACAACACCACAAGTTATCACTCCAGAAATATCCCTAAACTCAGTAGCACAACACTGCATTATGCACTCTCATATACAGACACCACACATTATAATAATACCTGCCCATAGTTATTCAAAAACTACATAACTGACCAATTCAGGACTAAACACATATGCTCTAATTCCTACTCCAAAAAACACAATACTTTCTCACACTCCTCACCAAACTCCAACATCTGTATAACCATTTTAACTCCAGGCTCACCATAAATGGGGATGTCCATCCCAACTCAAGCCCAAATCCATCCTGTCCAACTCAAACTGCTCCAACACAAATGTCAGAACATAACATCTGCACTTTCTTCATCCCTGGGCGAATCAACAACAGCAGCAAAACCAACCATTTTTTAATGCTAAATATTAATATTAGAAGTATCAAAATAAAATACCTGAACTCCAGGCCACAATAGCACACTACTCCTCAGACATAGTTGCTTTAACAGAAACCTGGCTAAATAAAAACATAGCTAACTCAGAAGTTCTCCCTACTGACTACAATATCATTAGACAAGACAGACCACTTTGTAAAGGGGGTGGTAGTGCCTTACTGTACAAGTCAAAGTTAACTGTCTGTCCATTACCAAATTCCTACCCCTTCCCCAATAATTGGGACATACTTATCTCACAACTTTAACTTCACCTTATAAAGGTCATCACCACAATTGTGATCTATATTCCACCTGGTAATACACCTGCTAGCCTTGAAGACTTCTTATCCTGGTGTTCTTCCACATACTCACAAGAAACCCTTATTCTGGGGGACTTCAACCTAGATTGGTTAACCTGTATATCAGAACTACCAAGTAATCTAATAAATCTCCATGACTACCACCAGCTAGTCCAAATTCCAACTAGATGTGATAAAAAAATCTAAAAGGGAATTCATCCTTGACTGGGTCCTAACTAACAACCCCACATTGTACCCTCACACAGGCAGTCTTCCAGACACCTTAAGTGACCACAACATAATATACTTTATTCGTAGTAGAACAAGCGTATGCAAAACCACTAACTATATATCCACTATAAACACAAAAAAATTCTCTCCTGAGGTCCTCAACACTTTACTCTGTAACTGTGACTGGACCCCCCTAAAAACCCTCCCACTTGACCAGGCTGTAGCATATTTCAACAAAACATTTCTACAACACCTAGACACTGTCGCTCCATTGCGCAAAATCAAGGTTAGAACCTCTACAAACCCCTGGCTCAGTAAAGAAACCAAACAAATCCTTAAGTCCAGAGACACTGCCTGGCTTTACTATAAAAAAAAACAAAGAAACACAAAGCCTAACTAAGTACCAAAAACTGCGCAACCATGCAAAAAATGCATTAGGCTGGACAAAAAATCCTACTACACAACATTACAAACTAAATACCAACACAACCTGCAAACATTTTGGAAAAATGTAAACCAGCTACTAAAATCCACCCAAAAGGCTACCCCCAAACCAACCACCCCTGACACTAAAGTTCCCATCGAAACACAATTCAACTCCCACTTTGTGAACTCAGTTCTATCCTTAGTGTCACAGGACAGTTCCTTCCTCACTATCCCCCCCAACACAAATAACACTAATACAAGCTTTACCCTCAAAACAGTTTCCACCACTTCAATCAAAAGCATGCTCTCCAAACTAAAAACCTCATCAACAGCAGCCGACCTACTCCCCAGCTATTTCTTGAAACTCACAGCAGATGCTATTGCTATCCCAGTCTCCACTCTCATAAACAGACAATTGTTGAAAACTATGTGCCCAAACTCTGGAAAATATCCTATGTTACACCCATACATAAAGGCGGGACCTCCACTGAACTTAATAACTACAGACCCATTGCTTTACTCTCCCCTGGCCAAAATCCTAGAAAAATGCATCCATACCCAGATGCTAAACTATCTCCTAGACAGCAACATCCTGTCACCTACTCAGCATGGTTTCAGACCTGCCCATAGTACAACTACAGCCCTCCTCTGCTTCACAGACACAGTAAACCATCTCAAAAATGAAGGCCTACAAGTGTCAACTCTTTTTGGATATGTCCAAAGCATTTGACACAGTCTCACACCAAATCCTGCTAAACAAACTAAACCAATATCATCTATCAAATTCCACTCTTACCTGGTTCCAAAGCTACTTAACTGACAGGTACCAAGCTGTGAAATGGGAAAATTCTCTCTCTCCTCATCTGCCCATAACTATAGGAGTCCCACAGGGTTCTATCGTAGGACCACTACTATTCACAGTCTTCACAAATGACCTCCATACCTCCACACAGCATGCATCTATAATTCAGTATGCAGATAACACTACCTTAATCTGTGCTGCACAAAACATTCACACCCTCCTGCAAACAACTCAACTAGCATTCTCTGATGTTGAAAACTACTTTACCAAAGCCCAACTTATCCTCAATCCAAAGAAAACTCAGCTTATGATTATAACCAGTTCTAACAAAAACACTAACAGTCAATTCACTATCTACTCCACTAATGCTACTCCAATTGCTCCAGTGGCACATGCTAAGCTATTGGGAATAACCATAGACTCCCACCTAAAATTTGATAGTCATCTCAACTTAAGTATTAAAAAAGTACATGCCAAACTGGGTTCGCTCTACCGTATCAAGCCATTTCTTACCAACAACACAAGATCAGCCATTGCTCGCTCCCAACTTCTATCCACCCTACTCTATGCATCTCCCATTCTGACTAATCTCAACAAAACTGAACTAAGCAAAATGGAAGCCTGCAATTACAGAATTGCCCGCTTTGCTGCAAATTGCTCATATAGAACTCATCACTGTACTGCTTTGAGACAGCTCCACTGGCTTGAACTGCCCAACCTCCTAACCTACAATTAGCTCTGCCTCTGTCATTCTATCTATTACCTCCCCAATAAGTGTCCTGTCCTCAAAAACCTAGTGCAACATCACTCAGCCAAAAGGCCTCTAAGATCATCAAGCAAACTACTACTAGAAGTCACCAACAGCTACAATAGCTTTGGAGATGCACTATATAGTAGTTCAGTGGCTAAAAAATGGAACTCTGTCCCTACAAGCATTCAAAACACATCATCCAAAGCCTCTTTTAAAGACCTCATCAGGCAACATCTCAAGGAAAGTTGGCAGTGCCATAATTGCTCCCCAGGCTTGTGAAAGCGGATAACACATACATACAAAATCTAGAGCACTTGATAATAGTTTTCAATTTTACTCACAAACACTGGCTAATATACAATGTATGTACTGTACCTGTGTACTATGTATGTATTCTACCTATGTTCCAAATTTCAGCTGTACATCACAAATCTATTAATTACCTTTAGTTTTAAAATTAATATTTTTTTGTTCTCTCCACTGTAACTGTTTATGTGCCGCATACCACTGTAAAAACATGTCTCCTGTAATTTGTGTGTATACTGATCATGTCTAAATAACTAAATGTTTCTGTAATTTTTCTTTGTGGAGCTTTTCTCCCCGCGCCTCAGCTGAAAAAGGGCCTTTTCAGCTCAGTCAGACACCCCCGGTTAACAAATGTAAAATAAATAAAATAAATAATTCCTACTCCCTCTCCCTTTCCTCCTTTCTCAAAACTCACCCTAGTGACTCCCTTCATTTCATTTCCACTCCCTCTCCCTTTTTTCCTTTCTCATAACTCACCCTAGTGACTCCCTTCATTTAATTTCCACTCCCTCTCCCTTTTTCCTTTCTCATAACTAAGCCTAGTGACTCCCTTCATTTCATTTCCACTCCCTCTCCCTTTTTCCTTTCTCATAACTCACCCTAGTGACTCCCTTCATTTAATTTCCACGTCCTCTCCCTTTTTCCTTTCTCATAACTCACCCTAGTGACTCCCTTCATTTCATTTCCACTCCCTCTCCCTTTTTCCTTTCTCATAACTCACCCTAGTGACTCCTTCATTTAATTTCCACTCCCTCTCTCTTTTTTCCTTTCTCATAACTCATCCTAGTGACTCCCTTTATTTCATTTCCACTCCCTCTCCCTTTTTTTCCTTTCTCATAACTCACCCTAGTGACTCCCTTCATTTCATTTCCACTCTCTCTCTCTCCCTTTCCTTTCTCATAACTCACCCTAGTGACTCCCTTCATTTAATTTCCACTCCCTCTCCCTTTTTCCTTTCTCATAACTCACCCTAGTGACACCCTTCATTTCATTTCCACTCCCTCTCCTTTTTCCTTTCTCATAACTCACCCTAGTGACTCCCTTCATTTCATTTCCACTCCCTCTCCCTTTTCTCCTTTCTCATAACTAAGCCTAGTGACTCCCTTCATTTCATTTCCACTCCCTCTCCTTTTTGCTCCTTTCTCATAACTCACGTTAGTGACTCCCTTCATTTTATTTCCACTCCGTCTCCTTTTTCCTTTCTCATAACTCACCCTAGTGACTCCCTTCATTTCATTTCCACTTCCTCTCCCTTTTTCCTTTCTTATAACTCACCCTAGTGGCTCCTTCATTTCATTTCCACTCCCTCTCCCTTTTTCCTTTCTCATAACTCACCCTAGTGACTCCCTTCATTTCATTTCCACTCCCTCTCCCTTTTTCCTTTCTCATAACTCACCCTAGTGACTCCCTTCATTTAATTTCCACTCCCTCTCTCTTTTTCCTTTCTCATAACTCATCCTAGTGACTCCCTTTATTTCATTTCCACTCCCTCTCCCTTTTTCCTTTCTCATAACTCACCCTAGTGACTCCCTTCATTTCATTTCCACTCCCTCTCCCTTTCCTCCTTTCTCATAACTCACCCTAGTGACTCCCTTCATTTAATTTCCACTCCCTCTCTTTTTCCTTTCTCATAACTCATCCTAGTGACTCCCTTTTTTTCATTTCCACTCCATCTCCCTTTCCTTCTTTCTCATAACTCACCCTAGTGACTCCCTTCATTTCATTTCCACTCCCTCTCCCTTTCCTTCTTTCTCATAACTCACCCTAGTGACTCCCTTCATTTCATTTCCACTCCCTCTCTCTTTTTTCTTTTCTCATAACTAAACCTATTCACCTTTCACTGTTCTACTCTCCTTCTCTAATTCTTCCTCCCTCTCACCTCATGAAACTTTGAGTGCATAAATGCCTGCACTCCAAATTATATTTATTTACTCCAAAATACTAATGTTTTAATTTCATTCAATACTATGTTACAACATCTTGCTCAAATATTACTGTGTTGCTCAAATGTTATTATTCTGTTTTCTATATTACTGTGTTTTAGTAGTTTTTGAAAATTGTATTGTACTTGTTAACTTTGTTGATATTACCTTTGTAATAATTGTATATGGAGCTTTTCTTCCCGAGCCTCCATTGAAAACACGCTCATTCTGGCCTAATGGAATTTCCTGGTTAGCAAACTGTAAATAAATAAAATAAATAAATTAAGAGAGTAGGAGGCAGAGGAATTTTATTATTTTTATTTACTTTTATTTTCTATTTCTTGACCAGGTACTAGGGCTGGTCTATTGACCCCTTTCGGCCAAGACCCAGATTCACAAGGAGCAGACCAAACAAGCATTAAGTTGTTTTACAATTATGAGAATAATACAACAAGATGAGTATTACAAATGGGAGCAGTGCTGAGAAGATTTAACAATAAAAGACACATGTTAAGGACAAACAAAGGTTGTGTATAGTATTTACAGTCTTGTTATGGTATTCCTTTAACTTAAACAACAAATATTAGGTCCAATAAATACATCGTTGAGAAAATTATTTACCTTATTATTTTTGTACAAGTGGTATTGTTCCATTAGTGAATTTGCCCTATTTCTTTAAGAATGAGATTTTATGTTGCAGGTCCAAATCATGAGAATGCCTTTTCACCCATTTCATTTTTAAAGGGGGCCTGACTAGTGTAATATTGTCTTCTTGGTTTCTTCTTAAAGGGTACCCCACCAACATTGCACCTTGTGTATACCCAGAAAGGTAGAATGTAAACCATCCCAGAAATATATCACTGATATATCAGAAAAATTGTAAACAGTCCAATATGATATTTTGGCCTTTTGTGATGAATGCTGATGTAAGATCTAGCAGGACCAGAATAGAGTGGTTACATTAGTCCCTGGTCTGACCTCAGTACTGATATTAACATGAGCTATTTGTCTAGCATCTAAGACACATTCATTTAGGTCATAGAGGTCAAACTCTTATGAGTAACACTTCAGTTTCACATAAACCACTTTCTCTAATACCTACCCAAAAATGGACGGTTGGAGATGGGTCTATCGTTGTCCAGATTATTGGAGTCTAAACCACCCTTTTCTGGGATAATAGCAAACAAGGGGTCCTTCCTTATAAATGGAAATATTCCATCCTGAAGAAAGGTTATACAGTCTGCTACAGGGCTGGGCCCAACCCATCCAGCAGAGCAAACACAGCTTTGCAGAGCAAAGTCTTCAGACCATACTGCAAACAAAAGTATACAAGCCTTAAATACAGCACCTAAACCAATCACAGATAAAACCAATTGGATAATTAGTATAGTACGCTTTTCTTCTTCAGTGCTGGCTTTAAAGAAACAGCACTGTTTAAACCATTGTGATTGGTTTAAGTGATGTATTTAAGGCTTGTATCCTTTTGTTTGTAGTATGGTCTGAAGAAGCGGATGACCGCGAAAGCGCTTACCATTTTTTGTTTTAATGAAGAGTTTTTGTATTCCTCGGCCTCTGGATATCTTTTTGTTGCATAACTTATGTTGGATTTAATCCAGGTTCCACTTCATATTTTTTTGGATACATACATCATTCTAAGGGGATCCAGTATCTGTCAGCCTGGGATGACATGATCGACAGACCTCGATGTTTTACCAGAGATGGTCTTCATTAGTCACTCCTGGAATTTCGGCCACTGGCTAAGGCTATTGTTACCATCATAGTGTCTTTTTTAGGCAGTGTCACAAGGACAAAATTCCTGATTTAAAAATGCCATCTGAAAACAACCGCAAGGTTATACTGCTAAACTCTTGGGAGCCTTAACATGAAACTGCACTCACTGGAAGCAGTCTTCACCTTGGAAGATGCAGACATTTGTGCAGTCACTGAGACCTGGTTCAAGTCTAAAGAGAGCACCCCAGCCATACTGGGTTACACCTCCTTCCACACGTTCAGACCACAAACTGAAGGCATGAAAACTAGAGGACATGGTGTATCAACAGCCATTAAAGATAAATACACCTGGAGACTGGTTAAACAGTATGATTCCCTGGAGATACATCAGGCACAAATAACTGTTGGTAGGACACTTATTCAAGTCATTGCCAGCTACAGGGATCTGTCCATGAATCAGGACACCCACTCTGCCTGTTTGGATCTACTTGGGTCTATCAAGATACATCCGAACACCATGGTTTTGGGCATCTTTAACTACCCATCCATTGACTGGGTGAATTACTCGTGCTCAAACTCACTTGCCCAAATGTTCCTCAACTCTGTTAACTCCAGTGCCCTGGACCAGTTGGTTGACACCCCTACAAGGGGTGCCAACATTCTGGATCAGGTGCTTATCAATAAGGGGGACCACTGTAGCACCCCCCACTGTGAGGTCATCCCTAATGAGATATGACCACAGATCAGTCTCATGTGAAGTAACTATCACACCTGACCCCCCCAAGAAGCAACTAAACTAAAAAATCTTCTCTATATTAGATTATAACCTTTTACATAATTGGTATAAATAGCTTCACTGCACAACTCCATCAGATAGAACTGGCAACTATGCTGAGTTCTACAAGAATGATTGATACAAAGACCTGTGTAACTGCATTGATTTGGCTGTATCTTATAGGACCAAAACAAGCTCCTCAAAGAAGAGCAAACCTGCCTGGTGGACAAGTGCCATTAACAGGCTTTACAATAAGAGGAAGAAATTACTGTCTAAGAGTAAAAGGGAGTGAGCCCTAAACTGGAAACACTCCCTCCTCAGCATAAATAAGCAAATAAGACCTCTTGTGAAGTCCTCCATAGCAAACTATGAATCCAAATTAGCTTCCTCAGCTAAGGAAAAGTCATAAGGCATTCTTTAGTTACATCCGTAACCTAAAAGGAAAGTCCTAGATTTGTGCCAAACTGGTAGTTAATAATACCACATATACTTAGTCTGTGGACATAGCTAACCTATTGGCTGACAGTTTCTGTGAAAACATCACTCCCCACCACATGTACCCCATGACATCCTGACCACCTGTCCCCTACCTTGTATCCCTAAAGAACAGGTCATAAACACCCTCTCTAAGGCCAAAGACACAGCATCTATGGGACCTGATAACATCCCAGGTTGCATCCTACATGGGCTCCAACAAGAATTAGCAACACCATTCAGTACTCTTTTCAGTCAAATTCTAAGCACTGGCTTTATCCCAGCTGAATGGAAAATGGCCACTATTGTTCCCTTGCCCAAAGTCGGTGTTTCCACTGACTCCAGGAATTATAGACCTATTAGCCTGACTAACATTATCTGCAAGGTCATGGAGTGAATCATCATGAACCTTCTCAATAAAGATATACAGTAGGTAATCTCCAAACACTTGATCCTACCCAGTTTGGATTTGTTAAAGGGAGATCTTGCCTGTTAAACCTGGCGGACTTCTTTAAGAGAGTCACCATGGCCCTGCATGATGGGAAATCTGTACATACAGCCTACCTAGACTTATCCAAGGCTTTTGACACTATCCCCTACTCAGATATCATTGATAAACTCACCCAGCTAGGCATCAACCCTTATATCATTAGATGGGTCACTAATTGGCTCACTGATAGAACACATATAGTCAAATAGGGGAATCTACCTCCAACAGTGTACCTGTAATCAGTGGTATTGTGCAGGGATCAGTCCTGGGACCTCTACTGTTTGGAATTTATTTCTCCAAACTACAAGCAAAAACCATAGGTCTGTGGCTAACAAAGTTTGCTGATGACTGCAAAATGGGAGTGGTCATAGAATCTCCAAATTATATCAACATCCTACAAGAGGGACTTATACAAACAAATTATTGGTGCCAAAGTCATGGCCTTAAACTCAATGCAAAAAAAGTATTATCATCTCATTCATTGAGTGATGTTTCTGCTAACTACCACATTAATAGCAACACCCTAAGTACTTGCTTAGTGGTGAGATACCTGGACACACAGGTTGACAGCAACCTTACCTTTGATCACCATGTCTCCACAGTGATAAGAAGGACATTCTATATTGCTCATCTCATAAGTAAGGGCATTGCCTCCAGAAAAAAAGAAGTTGTAACCTCTCTGTACTCTTCCCTCATCAGGCCAGTAACTGAGTACAATGCCCCCTTTGTTATGTATCTTTCCCAAGCACCTGCAGCAATTGGAGAGATCACAAAGGTTCCTCAGAAGGTAAATTCAAGGTCTTCAACATCTGTCCTATGTGGATCATCTGAAATCAGTGTAATTTTATTCTGTTTCTTACAGACTACTCAGAGGCAATCTCTGCCTTGCATATAAGGCAATCTCTGACCCTGCTATATTGGAAATTCTGCATATCCGCAATTCAAATGGTACACGGGTTACTCACTCTAAAGACATTAACCTGGTATGTGACATTGATATTACCTTCTGGAGGGACAGACTTATCTCCCAGAGGTTACCACACCTTTGGAACAGACTCCCACTTCATGTCAAGCAGAGCACCTCATTGGCCCACTTCAAAAGCAATCTAGCCAATTGGATGGGTAACTGTAAATTCAACCTGGAGGTTCCACCTATGTCCCTCTTGGACAGGGGAATTAGGTGTTGATTGTAGAAATAAGGGTAGAACTTGACTAGGCTTATAAGGGCCCTAGGGCCATCAGTTTAGTAACTTCTTATGATCCTATAATCCTATGTAAAGTAAGAAAGGATTGTATAGGACATGTCATCAGTCAGACCAGTGAGATGCCAGTGCAACATCAAATGTGCTCCAACTTACATCCAATCCACTTTGTCTCATGAAGCTCATCTCTGTCTGAATGAACCAGGTGCACACAGCTAGGGGCCAAGATTTCAAGAACTGCCATGATTGTCCCAGAATGCATATCAGTCAGCTCATCAGCATTCACACAAATACAATATTGAGCTTGTTAACACAGCATAGGACTTATGGAATCTGAAATTAGCACTCTTATGCTCCATACTATGGTAGCCCTAGGTCAGGGCATAATACCCAGGGTAGGGAAACCCTGAAACAAAGAAGTGACGGTCAGACCATGAGATTGATGCTATCACCAAGTCTCTAGCAAGTGTCTGGTTATAACCTAGGCCAAGGTATGGCCAGAATTACAGGGAACAAAGTTAACTATCTGAGGAATATTGAATACATTTATAATAATGACAAAGTATTTAAGAAAAGGCATCAGTTCTTGGTTGGGGCTAATGAGATTTCCCAAAATTAACCATCCATTTGAATGTTACATGGTGGAGACAAGAAAGTCAGTGAACTTTGAAGGAAAATACTCATGCTACCTAATGGATGATAGATTAGGAAGTGTCTGCAGTTTGCTCCTGCTCACGTGGAAATTTAAAGGAATAGGTAATCCCTGCATTCATATACTTCAATTAAAATGTTCTGGAATAAAAATCACTAACCTATCCTTTCTTTGTTTGGATTAGGGCACTGTAGAATGGGGAACCATAAGGACATAATGGTAACTAGAAGTGAAAATAGACTGAAATTTTTGCTCACCTGGGTGTCTGTTATGTAGGTTAAGTCTGACCCATGAAACAGGCTGTATATAATACCCAACTTTATATGTGCAGATTTGACATTAGAATTCAGCATCCTAGCTAGAGTTGCCATTGTTCTGTTCCAACTTATGGCCTGAAGGAACATGATTACAGCATGCAGAAATGAAATTTATTATTTTATTATTTATTTTATTTGCAGTTGTTTAACCAGGATAGTCCATTGGGCCCAAGGAACCCATTTTCAATGGAGTCCTGGGGAGAAAAGCTCCACATACAGATTATACAAAGATTAAGTTCCACACATAGATTACTTGATGATTACAGAGTAAACATTATACAATTTCAGGTTATAATCATGTCAAATATATTTGAATCAAAAGTAATACATGCAATAATGTAAAATTTTTTTTTAATGTAAATTTTTTTTTTTTTTTTTTTTTTTTAGGTAGTTAGATGCAGTAGGCTGATAGGTAGTTAGATGCAGTAGGCTGATAGGAAGTTATATGCAGTAGGCTAGGAGATTGTTGGGTATAAGTAGGGAAATTATATACTACAAGCAAGCTTGAAGTGTCTATCTGGGATATGTAAGAAGGGGAAGAGAAGAAGAGTGGACAGTAGGCTATGGGGGATGGGAGCAGGAGCATTGCCATGCTGATGTTAGATGACAATGAAGTTGTTTTTAAAGTATGAGAGGCTAGTGGTAGTACGAATGGAGGGGGGTAGGGAGTTCCATGAGCGAGCTAGTGAGAAGGACAGGAGGTTTTGTCCTGGGGTGCGGAGGGGTCTGTAAACCTCAATAAGGTTTTGATTGTTTGATCTTAGAAGTCTTTGGGTGTGGTGCATTTTAAAGGTAGTTGAGAGGGAGGGACAGAGGTATGGTTGGAATATGAGTTTATGGACATAGGTAAGCTGAGTGTAGGAAAGGTAGTTGGGGAGTTCTAGCCAGTTGAGTTTGTGAAGAGGTATACAGTGATGGGTTGATGATTTGTTGCTGGTGGCAAATCTGGCTATTTTATTGTAGCATGAGGACAGTTTGGCTTTGAGAGATGAATGTAGGTTTGTTAAAAGAGGGCACCATAGAGAAGGGAAGGAAGGAGAAATGTGGTAGAAAGAGTAAGTTTAGTAGTTGGGGTGAGGAACCGATTATGTCGGTAGAGCATGCCGAGTTTTGATGGGTTTTTATGTTTAGTAGCAGATGGGAGTTGAAATTAAGCTTGTCATCGATTTGGACTCCTAGTAGTTTGGTTTCAGATACCAGCTCAAGAGGTGTGTTATTTTGGCTAGTGATAGAGAATAATTTCCTGTCAAAGTTATTAGTTTTAGAGGGAGTAAATATCATTAGTTTAGTTTTAGCAGCATTAAGTGCTAGATGGTTGTCTTTCATCCACTGTTCAGTGGAGGAGAAGGCATCTTGAGTAAGTTTTAAAAGGGTTGGGATGGATGAGGCAGCACAGATAATTGTTGAATCATCTGCATATTGAATAATGTTTGCAAGAGGGACAGAGTGGAAAAGTCATTAATGAAAATATTGAAGAGGAGGGGCCCAGTATAGAACCTTGTGGGACACCAGTGGGGTGTTGAGAAAGGAGGAGGTGGCTTTCTTCCACTTAACAGCTTGTTGCCTATTAGAGAGATAGCTGGTAAACCAAGTAAGGGATGATAATGTAAGGTTTAGTTTAGATAGTTTAGTAAGAAGTAAGTTATGAGAGATAGTGTCAAAGGCTTTAGAAAGATCGAGTAGGATGGTAGAAACAGTGAGGCCAGAGTCTCTAGCTTTATTCACAGTTTCTAAGAAGGATAGGAGGGCTGTCATGGTACTGTGATGGGGTCTGAATCCATGCTGGGTAGGAGTTAATAGGTTGTTATCTAAGAGATGGGGAAGGAGTTGAAGATGGATACATTTCTGAGGATTTTGAAATGGGAGAGAGGATGGCGATGGGACGGAAGTTGGTGATAT
This sequence comes from Protopterus annectens, assembly GCF_019279795.1. NCBI lineage: Eukaryota > Metazoa > Chordata > Ceratodontiformes > Protopteridae > Protopterus > Protopterus annectens. The sequence goes on from NC_056729.1 coordinate 992,138,188, forward strand.
TAGTATTAGTTCCACCTTTATGGAGAGGAATGATGTAAGCTTTTTTCCAGATTTGGGGAACATTGCCTTCTTGGATGGAACGGTTGATTAGGATACTGATGGGAAGAGCAATGGCTTCAGCAGCTATGCTGAGGAAGTATGAGGGAATGTTATCAGGGGCATTGGTGCATGGTTTCAGTTTCTGTAGGAGTTTTTTTATGGTGGGACTATATGGGAGTTGTTTTATCCCATGATAAAAAACAGCAAAAATCCACCATAAAATAAAAACTGATCAGAAAAGTTAAGATAACCTGAAAAGTTAGGTTAACCTGATAGTTAACCAATAGAATAAATAAACAGTTTTGAAGACATAAACTAAAGTAAGATACAGGACTAACTACAGAAACCAGAAACCACTGTAAACGTGATAAAAATAAAAAAATATAAACACATTGGATGTAAACGCTACAGTTTCTACATAATGTTTGTTTTTATTCATTAAGACTTAAGAAGTCTTAATGAATTTCATAGGTTCATAGATTATAGGTTCATAAATTAGTACTAGGCTAATTGCCTTTGCAGGCTATTTTAAGCCTAGTTAATTACCCTATGTGAAAATCAAACCTTGTACTTTGTGTCTGTAAGGTAAACATCTTAACCATTATGACAGCCTCTCACCTAATTAAAGTTGAAGGTGCTTAAAACTGTGTTGTTTCTATTCAGTGTGTTTACTTTTTAAGATACAGGACTACTGCACCTAATAACAAACTGAACAGGCAAAGAAAAGTTAGGTAAAACAAAAAATAGTTAAAAAAATAAAGTATGCTGTGAAATGAATTGCAAACTGTCTATGATTTATATTCAAGAAATAATACAGAACAGGAGCAGCAACTCATTATGAAAGAAGGGCATTACTGATAGATAGACAGATAGATAGATAGATAGATAGATAGATAGATAGATAGATAGATAGATAGATAGATAGATAGATAGATAGCTCTAAATTAATCTAATGCCAATAATACCTACTAGAAAAGTATCTAATGAAAAATACAAAAACAGAAACCTCCTCCTCAGCTCCTGCTAATTAAACATACCGACTCTGGAATAACATTACAGTGGGAAAAGGGCATAAGCTGTATACCCTTCCCTGCTATAAACTGATTTTGTTGATCCTGTATTTTACATACTTTGTGTTAGATATCTTTCATGCTGATATTATTTCTAGCTATATCCCTTCTTCCAAATATTTAAAAGTATTGATAATAAAGTAATATTGTTACTTGTAACATTGGAAGTTCATAAAAAGGAGCAGGTTTATCTGTGATTATAATGGTGGAAGACTTGGGGCTGGATTCCATAAAGTTCATGGAAACTCTCTGCAGACAGCACTGCACGCTGAAGGAAGACTTCGATGCACCTGCTGCGGACTTGATTTCAGAAGACACTCCGAAGGCAGCCCGAGTACTTAGATATTCAGCAAAGGGTAATTTGGTGTTCTGCACATGCCAGTCTGATTCCAAAACACATTGTGCGCATACAATGCAATTTAAATGTGACAAACAGCCATGCCAACTTCATGTCTGAAATCTTCAGTGTATGCTTTACGGACCCCAAGGAATTCAGGTTAAAAGTGTGGTTTATGGCGAAATCCACTGCAAAACATCAAAAAATACATACAAATGTAATCCGCTGTTAATGAACTGCAACAGGCTGCAGTGATACAGGCCATAAATGAGGCTGTGGCTGTGCAACCTAGAAGGCATCCAGCATGAGACAGAGCAAGGCTACAACTAAACCAGTTGTCAGACCATCAGTAATTGACAGGTACTGGCTAGGTAGATGACTGGTGTAGGCTGTCTGAAACATGTGTGCAGACCATGTGAGGAAACCCATCCCATTGAAACCAAAGTGTGACTTAGCCTGAATGTACTTGCATTTATGACATTCCAGAGACAAATGGAGGAATACTGTGGGAGTATCACAGACAGCTGCCTCTCATATTGTGGCAAATTTCCTGGAAGCAATATACAGCAAGGTGGATGACTATATACACTTCATGTCCACCCCCGTGGAGTGTAGAACTGTAATGCACAAATTTTGCAGCATCACAAACTTCTCCCATGTCCTTGGTGCAATAGATTGTACACACGTACTTCTCAAGACACCAGTTAATTCTGAAGCACACCAATACATAAACAGAAAGGGCTGGCCATCCTTCAGCTGCCAGATTGTATGTGCGGCAGATGGCAGAATAACAAACATCATAGCAACACACCTTGGAAGTGTCCATGCTTCTGCCATATGGTGAGAAGGTGGACTGAGGACTGCATTCTAGTAAGGTGAAATACCTGAGGGGCTACTACTAGGTAAGTACAGGAGCACAGATGGAATGTAAACTAAAGATAACCCTCATAACAATAGCCATTCTCACCACATGTTTTTCCACTCCCCAAGACAGGTGACTGTGGTTATCTACTTGAGCAATGGCTAATGACGCCACATCATGAACCATCCAACCATGCACAGGAGGTCTACAATAGAACACATGCAACAACCAGAAACACCACAGAGCATGTATTCAGTGTACTGAAACTAGGTTCCGATGTGTGAATGCATTCAGGGTTGCTCTGTAATACACACGTGAAAAGTCAGCACAGGTGATATTGGTGTGCGCCATGCTGCACAACATGCTAAACAGAGCACATGGCAGTCTTCCAGCTACAGGTGTGGGTGAACTACCCCAAGAAAACCAGATGTCTGAAGAGGAGATCCCACAAGTACCAGAAGAGGATCAGGAGGACATAGGAGGCAGAAGACACAGATGTAGGCAATGTAGGGTGCAATCACGAGTGCAGATCCATGCAGCATGGCAGCATCTGACCCAAATCTTTGAGTCATGCCAAGCCACTCATACCTGAGTACACAGACTGAACATTGATATTCAGGTGTTGCCTCACCACAGCAACACAGATTGCATTTAATGACAATTATTCACTAGATGTACGCAGTGAGCATCAGATATAAGATCATAATCACAACATATTGAAACAGGAATATATGCAAATTTGTCAGAACAGGAATCATCAACGCAGGGCACAACTGACACAGATCTACATATGCATTCAGATTGCTCTATCAGTGTATGGAATACAGCAAAGGACACACATCAGTGCCACACATTTCAATCTCTACAGTATAATAACATGGAAAAACAGAAACCACACAGTATGTGATGCAAGATTTTTAATATCAAAAGACACATACCACAGTAAAATGGTAAGTCAATAATATGAGCCAGCCGTGTGTACTACACTGTTAGACACACTCTAATGTAGTCTAGCATGACCGCGCTGACATCTCATGCCATCGTCTGGTCTGCCCCGACCATGTACAGGCACATGTTGCCCTGGTTACTCCACAGAGGAGACTGACGGGGTGACAACATATGTTGAGGTGAAGGAGCATGACTGTGAGTTGAAGGCCTTGTGACTGGCAAGAACACAGAAGATGGACCAGCCATTGATCTCTGTGCAGGTTGGACCACAGACAGTGATTCTGAATGGTGAGTGGTGGTTCTGTGGACAGGTGGCCTGCCTTCTCATGTTCCAATCTGCTGAGCGCAGTCAGAGAACACAGAATCCTTCTGGTAATACAACACTGCTTTACTTATTTATTTTTATTTTATTTTACATTTGTTTACTGGGAAAGTCCGACTGGACACTGGTCCATTTTCAGCGAAGGCTCAAGGAGAAAAGCTCCACTGCTGCAGAACTGTAGAGTCCAGGATTTTGACTAACCATGTCACAGCAAGCAGACTCTCATTCTAAGAGGCCAATGCAGCCATAATCTCATTGTGTCTGCACTCATGTCCTTCATGCATGACATGTAGCTGATGTGCCACTGGCAAGCACACAGACGTCTGACCAATGCCATGGCTGTGACTGTTCATTCAACTGCAACAAGAGGTAGACGTCCTCAGACACCTGGCCATGCACATCAACTTGCCTACTTATACAGTCATGCCTTGTTCCTGGCTGTTGTGTGAAATTACCATCAGCAGTGGTCTCAACTGGGGTCTGTTGGTCAATGGCATCACCTTGCTCAACATCCACTGTTTCAGCATCCTCCTGATGACTAGACAAGTTGACTTCCACATCTGAGGCTACAGCTGCAGCAACATCATTGTCAATCTCATTGATGGACTCTCTAAACACCTCAAAGTCCTGTGTGCCAGGAGCCATACTACCATGCTGAGACACACCTTCAACCACATCACAATCGCTGGATGGACTGCTGGATGATACCAGTAGTTGTTGTACTACAAGATAGAAAGACACAGATTAGGGCAATGTGCTTAAATTACATATCATATGACATATATATATATATATATATATATATATATATATATATATATATATATATATATATATATATATATATATACAATATTACAAATAATGGCTTTACACAAGGCCTACTGTATGTATGTTTCATGGACTTTACATACATGGAGTATATCATTTGGTTACAAGGCCAACATACATGATGATTATGAGGAACACAAAAAACACACACTTGACAACACCTCATGGGAAGATGGTGCTGTTGACGAGGGATGAAATGTAACTATTGTAGGTGGAAAAACAACATTACTGATCACATCAGTGATACCATTAACCAAGTGAACACAGTTAAAACATACAGAAGGTGAGACATACACACTCAACTTGTATGCGCACTCGATGATGTTGATACAGACTGGTCTAGAATTCAGATGAAAGACACAGTATTAATAGAGGAAAACAGCTGGATTAACAGCAATGAATGGTATGAAACATAGTTAATAGCACACAACTGACAAACTCCTGCTGTGGAGAGGTTATGGGTTGTACCGTGAATCCTGTAATGGGAAAGTTAAGAGAAAGACAATGCAGTCATGGATTTAGAAAAAACAATACTGACAGTATCACATATACAACATGGTAACATGGGCTGTAAATACTCATGTGATGGATGTTGCAACTGTATACCAGATGGTCCTGTGTTGACAAATATTGACATAACTAACATGAATCATATGGGTGCTACACACTGATGCAAGCTATGATAAGTTTGCTGTAACATGCCTTGTCTATCTACACTTGAACCCGCATGGCTTGGGCCTCCACTGAATGTACCTATAGTGTAAAATGTTAGGGAAATACCAATATGACAGTAAACAGCAGCACCATGAAATGAGACTGAGGCAATAACAAGATAGTGCTCACAGTAACAGTATGGAGACTCTCACCTGCCAATTCCTGGTTTAGTCCTAAAGTAGATGCACCTGTAAATGTTAATGTAAACAGGATTACATACGTTGTTTGGACTGGTCTGTCTGTACTTCAGTTGTATCTATATGTGTCATTAGATGTACATTCATCATCCTCAGCCTGAATGGATATGTGTATGTATGGCTCAATTCTGCTGCTGTAAATCAAAAACAATACATGAATATGCATACTAAGGCAATATGCAGTGATTATCTCAATACACAGCCCTGTGATAGAAAGAAAGATATACATGTTTGGCTTGGAAATCCAGTTTCAATCCCACCACTGGGCATGCATTGCTCCCCTCTTGCTGTATGCAGTGAGGCCAGAAATATGATGAAGTCATCAGGGCGGTCAGTGATGGTACACCACTGATGGCATCCCTCGATCTCTTGTAAAGTCTCACTCTGTTGGCTACTTGAAGGATCATGTCCAAGCAACATCATCTACAGGCATCATGGGATTGGTTGTGGCCTCCAACTGCATTGATCATGTTGCTGAAGTCAGTCCACAATGCATATTTCCAAATCCACCTTAATGGCCTATGATTCTCCATTTATGTTGTCAGAGAGCATCAATTGTAATGTAATTTTCCTAGGGGGAGAAGTTGTCACCCCTTGGATGGTTGGTCATCTGAAAGACAGTGATATGCACATGATAATATTCCTATGTGTGCCAATTTATGCATTTGATTCTGTGAACAGCATGTGTCAACATAAACCATATGCATTCCTGTGCAATGAAAAGGTCTGTATAATACTGTCTGTGATAAATACTAATGGGACATGACTTATAATACCTTTACAGTTTGCAAGTGGGATTAGAACCCTTCACATACCTCTCAGCCTTTTAGAGCAAGAAATCTGGACAAAGACATAAATAAAAGTGGGGCAAAGGCTCAAAAATAAGGACAGTTTTTAAATATTGCTCTTACAAACTTAGATAGTTGATAGAAAAACAGGTTTTGCGTTAACATAACTATTCTGAAGGATATGAAGTCTGTAACTCAAATGTCTGTCATTATTTTCAACATGCAGTCTTTAATGACTTATCATTAATTACCAGAAAACCACAATAGTATAAAAACGGACCAAAAATCTAGACATTCTGCAAAAATCTGTACAGTCGAGAGGTATGACCCCTCACACTATACATATGTTGAATGGATATCCAAAGACAACAGCATCATGTGACTGGAGTCTGCTTGCATTGCACATTAAAATACTACAGCAAGTAACACTTAAATAACCCATAGAAACCATTGGAAAACCTCAAAATCCATAGGCAGGCCATAAACAATGCAGCTCTTTAGTATATTGAGCCGGTAGTTACAGCAGCTTTGCTAAGAGGCATCATTGCAGAATTATTCATAACATCAACAGCATGTTTTTAAAAAAATTAGTTAAGAAACATCACATACTTTGGATACAGATAGTGTCAGAATCCATAGGTTTCCACAGTTGCACCACAGAGTGCAAGGACTTACCAGAAAGAATTGGGGATGATCTATAAATCAACCTTCATATACTGTTAACATTTGCAATGCAAGTCTGTCTGCACAACTGCAAATGTGACTGAAATCACTTATCACAACTCATTCCCTCCGGTACAGCTCTTTTGAGTGTGTACCTTTAACTCCTAGTGGGCGTGGCTTAAACCTTTAAAAAATGAAGTTATCACCTTACAGTTTAGAAAATACTCATTGAGAGAGGTCAAATATCAATACAGTTGTGTTTGCCATCACATATGCTTCAATACAAAATATTCTGGTAACGTGTAAGTAACAATGGTTTCGGAATTATTAATGCAAATATGAACAATCAATATTTGACGCCTAGAGGAGCAGTCGGAGTTAACTGCAGTAGACACCTGGAGTAGCACTCGGCTGTAATAGCAACACCTGTATGCACAGAGTTGAAAACAGCATAGATCCAGTAACTTATAACAACTTCTGTTAAAGATAACTTTTTGAATAACAATTAATTTAACCAGGTAGCTTTGCAAATGACTGAAATGAACAGATATATTAATCACCAAAACAGAAATACTACCAATTGCCACTGTACCTGTCACTCCAAATCACAAAATCAAATTATACCAAATGAGTATCCACCCACCTTTAAGTGCCATTTGCACCATCATTAATTCTTCTTCTTCTTTCGGCTTTTCCCAGTTAGGGGTCACCACAGCGGATCATCTGTCCGCTCATGATTGGCAGTGGAGTTTTACAGTGTCGAGTTGCCAGCCCGCCACCCAACCTTCCACAGAAGGCACACAATGTGCACACTCACACCTAGAGCCAATTTAGAGTGTCCAATCCACCTAGTGCATGTCTTTGGGATGTAGGAGGAAACCGGAGCACCCAGAGGAAACCCACGCAACCACAGGGAGGACATGCAGACTCTGCACAGAAGGCACCCCAGTCGAGAATTGAACCGGAGAACCTCTTGCTGTGAGGTGGCAACGCCAACCGCTGCACCACCGTGGCCGCCCTTGCACCAGCATTAATGAGGTTCATTAAAATTCAAATGTTTGGAATCCCATTTGCTCACCTCCGAGTAAATTGGATTCATGCGCCATAACACCTAGGTGTACTATGTAGAAATGTACAAATGTTACCATGTGTGGCACATGCCTGTTATCTTCCAATGATCTGATAACATCGCATCAGCGCCACTTCCAAATATTGATTTTGATACATTTGCAGACTATTGCTAAAGGTGAACTGAGTTGTACCTCAGTGAGCATTTCCCTATGTTTGTATTTTCCAGACTTCTTCAACTTGAAGATCGTGATGGCTACTTCATGGAGGCTGAGATGTGTTCATGCTCTCAATTGGACCAATGAAGAGACAACCCAGATGTTGACTGTGTATGCCAGACTGGAGCAGAGTATGACAGGCAGACACAATGATATATGCATGGAATGAGAGAGCACTGAATGATGGCAGGGATATTCCACACTGATGTGTAGGTTCACGACCTGGATTGAAGTGACATGGAGGATAAATGACGGAGGGTCACCTAAGTGCGGTAGCAGCCTGTAGATCCCTACTTTAAGTGTCAATATTCTATGGACACCTAAACATTCCTACATATATTACAGATATTTCTCTGTCCTCTCTGTGGTTTTTATAACCATTTAGTAACTGCTGTGAAAATTAGCTCATGGGAATAAATAGGTAGTCTTGATAAATAATGTACCATTAACTGTGGACTTGATTGCCATGTTGTTAATTTATTTAATAATGTGTATAATATTGATAATCATGACCTTTACATATGTTTGGCAACAGCTGACAACTTACTTTCACATAGCCATTGTCATACTTCAGTGATGCCTATAGTACCTATGACACAGATGACTGCACACTTTTTAATTTTTCATTATAGTGCCACAGTATTGTCTGCCGCACCATTATACATTGGAATAAAAGTACATACGTAACTTCATTAACTCATCCATTCCTCCTAAGAAATTACATGGGCATGTCTATTTAAGCTAAAAATTAATGTGTCTGACTGCTTACACATATGTTTTGAGTTATGTGTTGATATCTGTCACTTCTGTACAATAACATGCCCAATACATTTGTTACAGTTTCCATATTTATCCATTCTCAATAGTACTTACCTGCAGTGCATGTCTTCTAAAATGAAACCTCTCTTGACTGTTACCTTGGCCTGTAATGCAACCGTCCAGCATGTCAAAATTTTGGCACGCTGTGGGTACCAATCCACATAGAGGAACCATATATCTGTAACTGTTATCATGGTTTAATTTACCTAAAGTATTTCTTTGGGGAAGCATATTCCAAAACTTGCTATTAATATTTCTGTTGTGCATATGTGTGAAGAACTCAGTTAGTCATTAAAGTCCAATGAATGTGCCATAATCTGTAATGGTCTGATAACATCAGCGGTCCAACAATAGTGTTTGTACAGCAGTAACTGTTTGTTTGGGAATAGCATGTGATGGCTATTAGCTGGGCTTGTAAGAAAATAGGCCAACATGTCTAGATTTTGGCATGCTGTGTGTGTTCCAATCCTGGGAGGGGATAGATATCTAAAACTGTTACCTTGATTTAATCTACATATAGCATTTATTTAGAGAAACATATTCCACTTATTGTTATTGACATATATTTTGAGCATAGTTACAAAGTACTCGGTTATTCATTGAACTACTAAGAACATATCCGTAATCCATACGGTTCCATTAACATAAGCTATTTAACAGCAGGGTCAGTAAAGCTTGCTAAGAACTGTTATACATCTGAACAGTTCTTTGGTTAATATTGTATACTTTGTAAAAGTGCTATCAAGGTCTGTTTTATCGTGAAATATTACATTCACTTCATTAACAAAGTCATCCTCAACTTTTGAGGGAGTGGGATGGGCAGACTAACAGATGAAATGCAGAATAGGGAAGATATATATATTTTCTTAGTAATGTCCACTTTAGCAAGCAATATCATAGTTCTTGCATATGCATTACTGTGTCCCTTATGTACAGCAGCTTGTATGTTGTATGAGACTGTCCCACTATCAAGTAACGGATGATGTCCATTACTATTAATGTGCTGACATGAATGAAATTTTCAGAGAGTTTAGCTACATGACCACCACATGTTCATACTTTGAAATCCTAAGGCAAGCTTCTTATTAGTAGACCATCCCCTATCCAGATGTCATAAAAACAAAGGGCAGGATTCACGAAGCCTCTGAGTAAGAGTTATAACTCATACACAGAGGCTGCAGTTAAACGGAGTGATGTCAGCATGCTTTGCATATTCATGAGAGCATGCTGAATCACACCTAAGGCTAACACGGTCCGTGTAAGACAGTAGGGGGCGTGTCCGCAGGCCGAGCCCTGTAAGCGGACATGCCCCCAGAAGAGGAAAAGTGCCCAAAGTAAACACCCACGACAGAGTCCACGGAAATGTGAATAAACAGAACACAACACATGCCCCCACAGACTATGAACAGAAAACATATAAATAAACATGTTATATATTTTTTTTTAAATTGTAAAAATGTTTAACTGTGAGTGCGCTTATGCTGGCGTGCCCGTAGCGCAGCTACAGTTAGCAGTCAGTGGGAAAGCATATAAGAACTAAATATGCAAAGTAAGCCAGGAAGCAATAGTGTAGTGGTAGAGATGTTGGCTGAAGAGCAAGCATTCATGGTTCAAGCCCACACAACACCAATTTTCATTTTTAGCAAAATAAGCATGAAACAAGTCCCTGACAAATATGTACACATAAAACCACATTTTATGTAAAATGTAATGAAATAGCCCATTTATATTGAAGAAATGTGAGGTAACAAAAGAATAAAAAATGCCAGATGTGCCCATAGCTGAGCTACAGTTTAACAGGGTGAGTACATCTACCCGTAGGTGAGCAGTGGTTTAACTGGTGCAAAATGAGTGCCCGTAGCTGAGCAGTGGTTTAACATGCTAAATCTATGTGCCCCTAACTGAGCTGAGCATAATATGCATGCTGATAGCCAAATGAGGCTTAAACCAGTGTACCCTGTTTGCGCGGAGCTGCGCACTGTGCAAACAAGCTGACGGGCAACGTTGAGCAAGCCATATCAAACCTGCCTTTACACAGACACACCCCTCAGCTTGTCTAGACGGTCATGAAAAATAAAAAGCAGTGGCCAAGGTCCGAACCCAGGATACTATACGCCATAGTCAAGGTACCAAACCACTAAGCCATGACAGCAGTACCTAGCAATGCAATAATAGCTAATATATAGGAATGAATACAAACTGGAGCATGACAATGCAGGTTTACTGAAGTTGATACAATTCCAAAATGGCCAATCACAGATATGTGTGGGAAAAATGGACTATATAAGCCCCATAGGCGGGAATACACAGCATAAATGATTGTAGAACTGAACAGCAGGCAGAATGACAGGAGTAGGAGAGGGTAGTTGCTTTCGAGCACAGAGGTGGGGTGTTGAGGAGTCCAGGTACATGGTCTGGCTCCTAGTCCACAATCATGAGGTCCAACTCATGCAGGGCCAGGTCCTCTGGGGAGCATACAGAGCTGAGGCGTGGGACCAGTTGGCTCATGATCTCACCAGTGCCACAGGGATTCCAAGGACTGGTGAGCAGGTCTGTCACCACCATGTGGACCTGAAGAGATGCAAGCAGGACCAACTGAACCTTTGGATCCAGGAGGCCCTGCAAATGCCCAACGCCCCACTACTGAGTAAGTTACATTTAATTATGTATGTAAGAAATTAAACTAGCTGATATTATGGAGATGTGTATTCCAATATTACTTCATTTATATTACAGCTGCAGGTGTCCGTTCTGCGAACCGCAGAGCCTATGGCGATAGGCTGGTGCGGTTGCGCCACCAGGCAGGTCAGTAATCCACTACCAGTAACTGTAAAGAAATATAAAAGTATGACAGTCAGTAAAAGAGTGCAGTGTAGTCACTAAGGAATAAAATGTGCAAGTAACAGTGTGAAAGTGTCTGCAAGTATTGCTTGATTACAAAAGTGTGTTTCAGCCTGTAAGTTAAACCGAAAAATGAAACTGTCTGACATAAATTCTGAAATAAAAATGCCCCACCTGTAAGAAAATATTACACAACCTGCAGCAGGCTGAAAAGTAGAGCTGCAGAAGATGATGAAATCACATGTGTGAAATATATCCCTGTTGAAATACTGAAACATGACAGAAGTGAGACTGCTGGAAAGGATTGTAATAACTACAGGTAAAACATGTCAATAAAGCCTAGAAGTAAGTACCATCCTGAATAGTAAAATGAAAGCAAGTGAGAGAGTGTGAGAAAGTGTCATGAATCCAGCAATACAGTAGTAATAACCCCTGAATAAAGTATACTGCAGTCAAGACAGAATGAAATGCATGTGAGAATCAAAACCAAACAGCGAAATCTGTTCAAAGTGTTGCTGCAGCTGGAATGTGTATCCCAAAATCTGGATATGTTGCTCTCAGTGTGCAATATGCAGATAGGATGATTGTCTGATATACCAAACATCCACACTTGTCTACAGCTATATAAAGCAAATGTAGCAGGATGATGTAGCTGAACAAAGCTAGATATGAATGTGAATGAAGAACAATAAAATGTATATTGATGTTGCAGTAACAGTCCTATCACCAAGTTGAAATAGTTATCATATAGGAAACTGTAGTTAGAACAGTAGTGTGTATATATCTGTAGCTATTAGAAATGTACAGCATATGTATTGGTATTTGAAGGTGTTAATATTATTTTCTTCAACCCACCCTATAACCACATATAACCCATTCCACGTGAAAATGGTATGTGCAATCACAATTAACACCCCTGGACGTTTGTCCTGTTGGGTCATATATATTTACATGTCTGTTGATGCATCTGCCCTGTTCATACATCCAAACCTGATGGCCTGTTGCCATCAATTAACCCTGCATGTTGTTGGACTGTGTATTGCTGTTCAAATTATGCATGTGTTATGCACGCTGTTCACTGGTGTGAATATCTGGGTGTTTGGTTAATGGGAATACTAATGCATGCTGTTACAACTAATTGTGAATGGCATTATATGTCACTAACCCAAACTGTCATGACATAATGCAAAACATAGGATGACAGAGAAGGCAGGTTCCAGCGGACCCACCTCTCTCACCTCAGCTGGCGAGTGCACCTGGCACTAGTGCCGAGTCTGGACCCTCCTCCGGTGGCCCTGTGCCACCTGCAGGTGGAAGTGCTGCAGGGGATGGGGCTGACCCCCCCCCTCTGCAAGTGTGGCTGGAGGAGAACCACCACTCACCCTCCATAGCGTCCGGACTGTGGTGCGTAGGGAGAATCGGGACTCTGTTCTCAAGCCCCTACGCCAGCTTGAGGCATGGGTGGCACAACTAACGGACATGCCTATTGCCCGACCTACACAGCCCCCAGCACAGCCCCATCCTGGGCAGTGAAGGAACAGTGGCAACTGCCTATGGGTGGGGATATCAGTTCCACTGTTGCCATCTGTGGGCTCATGGGCTCTGGATATCTAAGCCTCCGTCCCCGTCAATTGTGTAACCCCCCCACACATGTCATGCACCACCCCTGTATGCATCTTGTTTGTCTTGTATGTTTACCTACCCAACCTACCTCCCCAGCTGTACCGACTTCCTTCACCTGACATACCACTCTCACCTGAAAAAAAAAAAAAAAAGAGCACTCTGTACCCACAAAAAAATTACGCCCCATACATAGCTGCCCATTCCGCACACATGTCTGCTGGACATGGAATCTATCAATTACAATTGGCTGTACAACAAGTATTATTGTTGTCCTGACACCTCTCTCAGGGGTGGAAGGTTTCAAATGTCACACCAAATTACATACATATGCACAGCTGTTGCTGATGAAGAAATTGTCAGCTATGGGCCTTACCTACATCCCTCCTGCAAATCCCAAGCTTGTTTCCCTACTGTCTTACCCTCTTTGTGACCCCTTTTTCACCACTTTCCTGTCTCCCCATTTTCATTTCTTTCAAAGAAAATAGCGCGGGTGTGCGCCAGAGTAAGCACTGTTAAGCGGTTGTAAGCGGGTGTGCGTGCGTGGAGCTGAACGCCAGTGCGCATGCGTGAGCTCCACGCAAACCAGCGCTAACCCAGTTACAACTGCTTAAAAGTGCCTTAGTCACTTTGATTGACAGGTCCTGTACTCAGTTCAAAAGCAAAATAAAATCCCACTGTCAGTCCCGATCCCAGCACCTTGGAAACACTAGTCTGTATGACCTACCACTAAGCCATGACTCTTATACAAGAACATTGTGCTAAAATAAATATAACATGTAATAGTAGGGATGAATGTAAAGGGAATATAGGATGTGTAGTACCCAAAGCATGTCATGTAGAATTACTGTCAAAACTACTGGATTCCCACAATAGTACTGTGTGAACACTAACATCCATGCTAGTTGGTAGCTTGTAGGTAATAATGTCAGTTAAAGTACATAAATAAATGTATGTATATGTACATATATATATATATATATATATATATATATATATATATATATATAGTTGTAGGAGTCATTGTGCATATACACTTACTACAGGGAACATGAGAGAGGAATGGAGAAATGTGAATCTACAACACAGCCTGAATCATGAGAGAGATACTAACCTTTACACTCACAGAACACTGTCCACAGCATACCAGCATGGTCCCCGCCCTTACAATCTGAAAGGGCAACGCCTATCCCACATACCCTTTTATAGCACTGACCTGAAATCACAGTGAGAACTGCAATCAGTACACAACTGGCTGTATGCAATTAGCAAATGCTGGCTTACAATTGGTGCAGAGGCCATCACATGGACCTATGCAGATACCTACAAAAGCATCTAGTACTAACACTCCACACGTGCAATACATTTATTGCACTGTCTGGAAGCAGACAGAGGGAGAGAGAAAAGTGAGAGAGAGAGAGAAAGAACAAAAAAAAAAAATATACACTGTGACTCTGTCACCCGAAGCTGTCAGCAGTGACAGTAGCAGCAGCAAGCAGAAGCAGTGGTAACGCAACCAGCTGCGACAAACACAGGTAATGCGAAGTAGCAGGTTAATAGTGTGCATACTGTGAACCCTCCAAATGTGTCATAGGTCTGTATCTATAGGTATGTCCATGCGATATGTTGTGTGTACGTAGTTCCACCAAAAGGTGATGACCATACATTACATGTCAATCAGTCTTAGGCCATGATCCTGGCAGTAGTTGTCTGTGCGTTGCCCCCAGCAATGGCTGTAGTGACTGCTTTGAAAGGTCAGCCAGTTTCAAAAGGCAGGATCAGCCCATCACAAAGGCACACTGGCTGGGAACAAGTGTCTGCAGGTACCCGATATCACTGCATATGCATCCCATACTGCATAATTCCATAGGTTAGCAGACCAGGCCGGTTATGCATATGATGTGGTAGTTCCCAGGGTCAGTCAAGGTGCCTCCTTAGTGGTGTGGGACCACTGTCACTGTATGCCACTGTCCAGGTACATATCCTGTAGTACGGCCAAGATAAATTATCAGTGTTATATGCGGTTGTATGTCCTCTCGGAGTACAGGTAGCTCACATCCAGGGATACCATGAGGTCACAGTGATGCTGTGTGTTCTGCTCTGCTGAGGGCGGCCCTCACCTGGACATGTGAGATGATAGGGAGGTTACATACAGCTGTGATAAATATTTCAACTGGTGGGGGAGAAGGAAGGGGGATACATGCACCGAACATGTCTGCAAGACTGTTGCCAATATCCGTGTGTTTGGTGAATGTTAAGTAGGTGTGTATTAACACAGAGCATATCTGAGGCATGTGGTCCATATGTGTAACATAACTGAAGAAGGCCTTGTTGTCATCCATAGTGTTTGTGGCCATTTCCCTCCCAGAGTAGGCCGTGGCCATTGTTATGATGGACCGTAGCGTAGTACCAGTGCTGACCACAGATGCCTTCCCTTAATGTGAATGTGCTCTGTCCTGCAGTAGCCTCCTGATATTGTTATACATTCTGTCTCTGTCTGGGGTCCACTGGACAGGATGCCTAACCTTTGTGCATAGGGTCTGGGTTAGAAATGTGTTTGCAAGTTCCATGCAATCTGTGGCATGTCCGTGTTAAGCATTTGCAAAGGGGTCAGCAGTGTGGGTTGTGGCTTCCACTGGCCCAGTGTGCTGCATGGATACCATCTCAGTCCCAGCAAGTGAATAACTGTCTAATCACATACATATCAAAGTAGTCTACTGTGCTGGTGGTGGTGGTGGGATATGTATATCCAGGCCAAGTAACTTCTGTCCACATCACAGTAGTGGACGGTGTCCCACATACAGTACCTTGGGATGAACCCCCAGAGTGAGGTTATGCATTGGACCTGTCAGTGTGTGCTGACCGATGGGGCATGCTACTATGTTGTGTGGAATGTGGCAGGTATTGTTGCACAGGTGTTGGCTGAGCATTGATATCTGGCCATGTACCTGTGTATCCACCATGACACACACACACATGCAACATATGGTAGTAGTAGTATATCAAACTGAAAAAGTCCAAAAACGGTTGCTCCCAACCTCCAGAAATCAGAGACAGTCCACAAAAATGTTGAAGTACCCTGAAGGATAGAGACGAAATCCAAATAAACAAAGTTTATTAGTTTGCCTGTGTCCATGTGTGCATGTGTGCAGGTGGCCACACATCCCCCCCTCACCAGACTGGAGGGGCTACTACTAAGTGTTGTGGCTCCAGCCCCGGAACAGCAACAGTAGTACACCTGCATTATGATGGAGGCTGGTTCCACACAGCAGCACAACATGGAGCATACAGGTAATATGCCATATGTACACTTGACTGTTCTGTACACTGTATCATATGCAATATCAATGGCACAGTTGTACCCACTGACATTAATCTCATCATTTCTGCAGGTCCCTCCGGGGTTACAGCAAGGCAGGCCATCCATGCTGGTGAGTGTGTTTAACATAACCTATTATAGTCCTGATAATGCTAGTAACAGTAGTGTAACTCAGTAGTGCTCTGTGTGTATACTGCGGGGTGTGCATGTGTGCATGTGTGCAGGTGTGCCTGTGCCCATGTGTGCATGTGTGCATGTATGCAGGTGTGCCTGTGTCCACATGTGCATGTGTGCATGTGTGCATGTGTGCATGTGTGCCTGTGTCCATGTGTGCATGTGTGCATGTGTGCATGTGTACACGTGACCACATGTGCATGTGTGCATGTGTCCATCAGTGCATGTGACCACGTGTGCATGTGTGCATGTGTCCATGTGTGCATGTGCCCATGTGTGCATGTGTGCATGTGTCCATGTGTGCATGTGTCTACGTGTGCATGTGTGCCTGTGTGCCTGTGTGCATGTGTGCATGTGCCCACGTGTGCATGTCTGCATGTGTGCCTGTGTCCATGTGTGCATGTGTGCCTGTGTCCATGTGTGCATGTGTCCATGTGTGCATGTGTGCATGTGTGTAGAAGTGCATCACTGGTAACAATGTCTGGAGACTGTAAACTGTGTTCCCTGTCTTCCTCCCACAGGTTCTGGTGCTGCTCTGGTGACCTGCAGCAGGGAACCTGAATCTTGTGCCATGGGTACTGGTAATGATGATATTTGTGTAATGGTACAGGAAGGTGTGTCAGGGTCCACCATTGGTCAGCCAATTGACAGTACACAGCTGTCCCCATCATTGCACACAGTCATCCTGCCAGTACATCCTTTGTCACCATTGTCCCTAGGTGATGGACAGGATACATTGGGCATAGACCAGGGTAATGTGGTACCTGTGGCACATGTGTCCCCACACAGCAGCCATGGGCAGGGTCCTCCGATGGTACCACACAGACAGTTGCCCATGGGTTCTCGTGGGAGCATCCGTGGGCGTACTGCCTCTGGCCAATGTGCCCAAAGAGGTCTGTCAACCTCAGCTATGTTTCGGACTGTCATGCAGGCACAGTCGCATATGGAAAGGTACACCAGACAGGGTCTGAGGGAGATGAGAGCATGTCGCACAGCCATGACAGACAGTATGCGTGACATTGTGGATGCTATCCGTAATTTCACTGATGTCATAGACAGACGTTGTGGGGGACATATTACAGCAGTTCCACAACCAGATGTCCATGAGCCAGGGCAATGGTGGGCGTTTGCGGCGTCGACGTGGCCGTATACCAGCAACAGCAGCAGCTGGCAGTCAGTGCGGACGACAACAGGCTCGTGCACACCCCAATAGAGCCAGCAGCAGCCCCAGCAATGCTGGGTCTGTGCTGTCATCGGAACGCCCCAGGAGACCACGTGCACGTGGCTCTGGACAGTCCCAACAGGGACCGGTGTCCAGTCAACACACTCCCGCTTCTGATGACAGTACCCAGTCTGGCTTAGTACTGGATACGGTCTGTAGCACCCCTGCCAGGCACAGGTACCATGTCCGTGCCCACACACACTGATCTGTATGACCTGCCAGGTGCAGTCTGTGGCTGTCCACAAACCCCTGTATATGGCAGACATGAGGTGGAACTGTGTGCGTGCATACACATATGCGAAATGTTAACACCTAGGGCAACCACATACATGCACACACTGCACCAACACTGCCCCACCCTGTACTGCTGCCTCTCACCAACACACATACACACACATGTCAATTGGTGGTATCAGTGGCTGACTCAGGCATACCTAATCCACACCCTGTGCATATGATGACACTGTGCCACCTCCTGCAATCTCCAACATCATTGCGGGAACAGGTAAACACGTTGCTGATGCACAGGGTGACTACATAGAAGTGTATTAGTAGTATTATGTTGGTAACAGTACAGTGTGCTACTCTGACTGTGTGTATATCCCAGCATGCCTGCTGCAGTAACTGTATGAATGTCCTGAATTGTTATCTGCACCCATAGTACATACCAAAGTGTAACAGCTGCACATAATTGCATTCCGGTGGTAAGGTTGTCAACAGATAGCCGCATACATGGGTAGCACAGGGGGAAAGCTAACGCAAGTAGTGATATGCAATGGTGGACATGTACAGTAATGGTGTCAAGTTGCCCACAACGACTATGCAATGTGGATGTTCACGCATGTAGATATGTGTGCAGTACCAATGAAATCCAAAACACAAATAACTATGACATACTATCAGTTCTACCATGGGCATCTGCGCTGTGTATTCCTGGGTACATGTTGATAGTGCCTACATATTATCATTGTTACTTACTGTTATTGTTACCCCTTCTTTGTTGTACAATGCACTACTTCCAGCCCTGTTTACTGTAGCTTTGTTTGCATGCATGTTCGCTTGGGGTTCCCTGGAACACTGCTTACACCTGCAATGCAGAGTTACAGTGCTTCTGTAGACTCCTAGTGACATCTGCATAGTGTATGATACGTATGTCAATTTAACACATGACAGAACGTCACTGTCTGTCCTGTACGCATGTACGTTGCCTGTGACACATTGCACATGTCTTACCTGGCATTTACCCACGTGTGCAGTCATATATTCCAGTGCTATGAAACAGTAGCGGTACACCCACACATACACACCTTCAGTATGTTGTTCCCCATTGGCCCTATGTGTTGGTACTCACCATGGCAATCACACTACTAGGGTAGCATGTGCAAAGGTAACCTGTGAATCACCTCTATGGTCCAGTTGTGGTTTATGTGAGTCATGTGGCAATGTCACAGCTGCCACATGTATGCAGTCAGCCATCACCCTTGGCCAGGAACGTACAACACATGTGTGGGATGCCACCACACAGCCAATCTGGGGACTGGCCTCTCTGAACCCAGCAATGCCATACCATGTCAGGTGGCATGTCATATATACTACATCCTGGACAAACTTCAACCCCAATCCCTGATGCTACTATTGATAAAACCCCTGAAGATGTTTCTGATAGTTTTGACCAATACTTTACTGAGACATTTCAGGCCCTAGCTAGCCATCTACCTCCTAGCTCCCCTGGTCCTGAAAGTAGCACCCCTAGAAACCTACTTGCGTTCATCGCCACTTCACTTCTCCGTACCTTGATTGAAACAATGTAACCCACTACACTTTCTGCTGATCAACTCCCTGCCGAGTACCTATCAAAATCAGATGATGCTATTGCTTACCCCGTCTCAAAAGTTATCAAATGAACCATGGTAGAATCTAAATTTCCCACCATCTGGAAAATATCATATGTAATCCCACTTCACAAAGGAGGCAGCTCTACTGAATTCTCCAATTATAGGCCAATAGCTATACTTTCTCCACTTGCAAAAATTATTGAAACTTTATTCATAGACAATTCATGCACCACCTAATCCAAAATCGCCTTATGGCAGACGCTTAGCATGGCTTCCGTCCTCATCACAGCACTACTTCAAGCCTCCTAGCCTTTACTAACACCATAAACCATACTTGCAGCACTAATTATATATCCTCAGCCCTCTTTTTGGATCTTTCCAAGGCATACGATATGGTTGATCACCAACTTGTAATCCACACCCTGCAAACATTCTGTCTAGATACTGGTGCCTTCCAATGGTTTCAATCCTACCTGCATGGTCGACAGCAGGCTGGCCTCTGGCAGAACAAACTCTCTAACCTTCTACCTAACACCCTCAGAGTACCACAAGGCTCTATACTAGGGCCCTTGCTGTTCTCCATCTTCATTAACGACCTTTATACTGTCATCCCAAGAGTCAGCTGTATCCAATATGCTGAAGACTCTACTCTGATCTGCTCAGCCACATCTCCAGTAGAGATATAGTCAGCTACCCAGACCACCTTTAATACAATAGAAAACTGGCTTTCTGAACATCGTCTGATCCTAAATCCCAAGTAAACTAAACTGCTGATATTTCACCAACACGTAGGTCTACCGCTTTCACCTTTACCATAACATCAACTGATGGCACAATAATCTCCCCTGACCTATCTACTAAACTATTAGGTGTCATCATAGACAATAATCTCAAATGTGACCTACATGTTAACCAAATTATCAAAGTCATCAATAAAAAAACTGGGTCACTTTACAGAATAAAAGCCTTCCTAGCCCCTCCAGCTAAAGGTGCCATAGCTCACTCACACCTTCTTTCAACCCTTCTGTATGCATCCCCTCTACTCTCGAATATGAACAAGACTGTCCTTAACAAACACTCAATTTGCTACAACCACATTGTCAGGTTTGCACTAGGCTGCCTTTTAGGACATATCATTGCATCAATCTAAATCAGCTTGGTTGGCTTGCAATACCCAGCCTAATACAGTATAACCAACTGATTATTGCCTATAAAATCCTCTATCATCCGGACAATACTCCTGCACTTCAAATATTATCACCCACTATAACAATCCTAGACCGCTTCGATCCTCTAACAAACTAATAATTCAGACTAGCAAATTTAATAACACAGCCGGTGATTCTCTCTTTGCAAACTCTGTAAGTAGATCCTGGAACTCACTTCCAGCTGATATTACCCTACTTTCCACCTTAGGTCAATTTAACACTAGACTCAAACAACATTTGTCACTTAACTGGCTATGTCAATGTATCAAGCCTGGCTAACTCGAATGTGTAAAATCTGTGAACCAGTTTACTGTGTAATTTAGTTTAATCCTGACTTGTGCTCAGGACTAACATTAACCTGTGGAACATGTTTAACTTGACTACTTATGTAATCTCTGTAAATAATCTGTTTGTAATATGTAATGCTGGTATTATGTAATGCTGTATCTGCTTACCCTTGTAGCTTTTCTCCCCGGCCTCCCCTGGAAATGGACATGCATCCAGTCGGACTATCCCGGTCAACAAATATAGGATAAAGAAATAAATAAATAAAATATATTACAGTGACTACAATACAAGTCAGACATTGACACGCACTGTCAGCATGCTGAACACACTGGGGCATACGGGGGGACTCAGAATAGCATCCTACCTGAGCATCACACACCTCCGCAGCTGGCACACAGGCATATGTTCCGTCGGAACAGAGCACATGCCACACATGGCACACACATCCCCTGTGCCACACACTCACAGCCTGTAGGGCTACACAACACACCTGCTACAGACATGTCAGGTACCTGTCTTGGGTGCTGCACTGGGGTCCTGCTCAACAGGCTGTATCTGGTGAAGGTCACAGTGATATGCCTCAGGGGCACTATGGTCCACCACAGAACACATGCATACAGGTCAGTCAGAGGCATGGACACATATGACTCACTCATTAACCATGCCAGTATGGCTGACCTGAGACATACCTCCCTGGACTATATGATAGGGAACATAGAATGGATCTCTCAGCATGTGGCACAGGCCAGTATGAGCCTGATCTTGGTTGCCAACATACCCTCACCGGGTATGCTACCACTATATGTGGGAAGGGTGTTGTATGTCTACATTATGCTCAGTCTCCACTGTCATTCATAGGGTATCCACTGGCTATCAACGTGTGCTTACATGCTAGGGAAGCCACAATGATGTGCAAGGGTCATCTTGCACGTGACACCCATGGCCCGATGTATAATGGCAAAGCTCCTTGGTACACACATACTGCCTTATGCTGCAGGACATGGTTTACATAGCCACCTCCATGGGTATCACACAGGTTAGGACACTAACAGTGCTGCTACACAACAACAGCAGTGTACACCGGAAGATGCATACACCAGACACTGTCCTTAGCACGGTGAACTGCAATGTCTGTGCAGTACCAGATTCCTGATTCATGGCTCACAGGTGTTACCCATCACTGACAGGTTATGCCCCATACCATGCCTGTCTTCCCCTACACATGTAACACACATGGACAGCGGGGTGGTATCCCAAGGTACCACAGATACACACACCTCCAGGTTGTTGGCACAGCACAAAGCATCAGGGCCTAATCATGTGCAGCTAACAGTGTGTCAGACTGCCATCTGGTTCATAGCCTGGCACACACAACCCTCCCATACACAGGAAGACCACCTATCCTCCATAACAACACTGGCAATATGACAGTCTCAAGAACTGTGTTTATATGGCTGGACTGCATCCAGCCAAACATTGTCCGTGAGCATTACTGTAGCTACAACACACTAGTTGAAGGGTTCACAGCATGTGGTCACTGAATTGCAGTGGAATGACATGTTACCACTACCACAACAGGTGGGAACATGCAGCACCTGTACATCGACTACATGTACACTATATGGCCCAGACCAGATGTGTATCCCCTGCTGTAAGTATTTTACCATATACACCCACACTGTATAGAGACATACCACGTGCGGACCCTGCACAGTAAGACACAGTCATATTGGTATACATTGCAAATACCATTTATCCACTTGAGGCATGTGTCAGACATGGTAACTACTGCAGGTCACAGGTATTTATGTGTATGTGTCACACACATACATCATGTGTGCAATGTCATTGCTGGTTTAGGCAATGGCATGCATTGTTATGTACAAAGACCCACACAAGGTCATACTGTGTGACACAACCACACGTGGCAGTTGTGGGTTACCAAAACATACCTATCTGTACTCTGACAATGGTAATAGACACAGTAGCAGAGCGCACTATTGGCATTACTAGCCAACTAGCCCTGTTTGGCTGTGCGTGACATTCCCTGTGTTTACTGGGGGAATATGCAGCATCTGGTGTATTGTAGTATTTGCCAAAAGGATCTGTTCTCTCACACTTGCATTTACACACACCTACTACCCCCGCACACACGCACACTTGCCATTTGCAAGATTTATTCCTCTACCTATCTAAGTCATGACACGTGAGAGAGACGCATTAGCAAAGCGCACTATTCAGATTACTAGATAGTTCCTCTTCGCTGGCTGTCCTTATAGGGTGCTGACAACATCAGTATTTTGAAAGGGTAATGTGCATCAGGTAGTGTGATCTCCTGATTGCCAAAACTAACATGTTTTTCATACGGAAATGCACACACACAAACTCCCCACATCCAAACACACACACACATGCCATTTACAAGTTTCAAACTCCTACCTAATACATTAAGACATGCAGGAAAGACGCATTAGCAGAGTGTGCTATTTGCATTACTGGGAGGCATCCCTTCTCCTGCTGTACTTATAGGGTGCTGACATCATCTGTGTTTAGAAAGGGGAATGTGCATCCTGTAGTGTGTTCTCCCAGTTGCCAAAAGGGACATTTCCCTCACACAAAATTGCACACACACTAACCCCCCTCATCCAAACACACACACTTGCTATTTGCAGGATTCAAACCACTACTTAACTATGTTATGACACTCGAGATGGACGCATTAGCGGAGCGCGCTATTCACATTACTGGGAGGTTTTCCTTCTCCTGCTGTACTTATAGGGTGCTGACATCATCAGTGTTTAGAAAGGTGAATGTGCATCCTGTAGTGTATTCTCCTAGTTGGCAAAAGGGACACTTCTTTCAAACAGTCTTGAACACACACTAACCTCCTCCACACACACAGAGCATATACAGGATTCAAACCCCTACCTAACTATGTTATGACACTCAAGACGGACGCATTAGCGGAGCGCGCTATTTGCATTACTGGGAGGTTTCTTTCTCCTGCTGTACTTATAGGGTGCTGACATCATCAGTGTTTAGAGAGGGGAATGTGCATCTTGTAGTGTGTTTTCCCAGTTGCCAAAAGGGACATTTCCCTCTCAAACACACAAATCCCACTCACCCACACACACACACACACACACACACACACACACACTGAGCATTTACAGGATTCGAATCCCTACCTAACTATATTATGACACTTGAGGGAGACGCATTAGCAGAGCGCACTATCCAAATTACTGGGCACCTGTTCTGCACCTGTAGTATTTATAGGGTGCTGACATCTTTATTTCTACAGAGGTATGTACATGTCGTACTACCTGTCAGGTAGGGGATAGCATATATATGCATTTGCAGCCACCTACGTCAGGGTCAGATATGCACATCGCACTGGCAGGTTATGTTCTATACCATGCTTTGGGACCACAGGACCTGTAACACACAATACAACCAGTCCAGAACACCACACCCACATCCAGGACACACACTTAGCTTCCCTGGGAACAGTGCCAGGATATGCAGGTGTTCACATACACCATTCCAGTTGTTAACATCAGGTACAGGCATATTTTGTGTGAGAACTACTCAGGCCTCTACCACTTTACCCTATAGCCACTACAATTTGTGGGTCCATGTGCTATGGCAGAACCAGACACCACAGCCACATGGGGGAATACATATTGCACCTGTCCATCTGCAACGTGGGTACTCACTGTTCCACACCAGAGGTAGACCACCATTGTTGATATCTGACCATACCCACCTTTCCCTGGACATCCATATCCCATCTCCACCCCCAGGCAAGGTTGTCACTGCACACAAACTGTATTTAGCACAAGCAGACTCTACACTTGTGTAGACTGGGGTGGACGACTTCAGAGGACCCATGCTGGAGGACTATACTGGCCACTCAGCATAATCCTTGACAATTGCATTCTATGAGCATGTGTACGGTTTGCATTGGTCATGCTATCCCACATATACCCATGACTGCTCCACAACAAGACACCTGTCAGGTGTACACCAGCCATATATGCGTACAACAGACAGAGTGACCTAATACATTGCAGAGCTGTAGCTCACAGAGGGAGGACATCTGTGAACAGTTCCGGCATGGCACTTCATTCACACATACTCATTACAACACAGTGTTGACAGTGGAATCGTCCAGAGAATGCAGATAGGGCTCCCCTCAGTCTGTTATTGATGGACACCTACTGTCAGAGATCCTCAGCAACCCTCTCACAGCACACACCGATAACATGGCTGTGGCTTAGCACATTCAATCCCTGGGACCTCCACAGTGCCCCTGCTTGACAGAGGCACTGCTCACTAGCCTCACATGTTGCCTTCTGTGACCTACTTTACAGTGGCACAGTAGCCTACTATCCTGGGGATGCAGATGCCAAGCACACTCTGGCTGAGCTGTCATTCCCTAGGGCAACAAGCCTAGTATTGACCTCTACACCCATATGTTCAATTGTCGGATGCACAATATTTGTTGTGCTGTTCTACTGTTTGCAGGTCTTTATTGCCATAGCATTCCCTGTTCCTATGACCAACTCGTGAATCTGTGGAAGATGTTTGCATATGGTGGCGATCCACTATATCACTTATGTCTCTGTAGTCATTTACTGCGTGCACTGGGCTGATTGCTGTGTTGTGGTTGGTTCCTGGACTGATACGTACAAATACCAGATATGTGTGGCCAACTGCTAAATGGAGATATGGCCTAAGTGTGTGAGCATGCCCAGTTCAGCCTTTCCATGGCATATTGTCTGACATATGCCTCATTTATCAAAGTGTGCGAGCATGCCCAGTGTGAGCTTTCCATATGTTGCACTCTGAAGTCCACCACATATTTGGGTGTGTGTGAACTTCAACAATATCTCACATTTATGGTTGTGTGTTGGGTGTCATGTTGTGTACTAACTGGCCAACTGCTTCGTGTCTGCCACAACAGGGATTATACTGTGCCTGCAGGGATTGCATGAGATACTTTGCAGACAGTTCTCAACATACTTTCATAATGACCTAACACTGTAGTACCGTATAGTGTACTGGTTCATTACTTTCACTGTGGTGGACAGTATCCTGGGCTTTAGTCCTATGACTGCTTGACATCTTCATAGTGAGCACAACAGACTGTGTAGGGGCCAGTTGTGTACATATGACCATGTTGCAATATGATCAGATATGGACTACCTACACCAGGCTCATCCAATATTGCTAGTGTATTTCACAACATGGGTGGACATTGGCAAACACTAGCGATGTTCCCTAGGCCATTTCTGATGCTAGTCACAGGGTGTGGTTGTCCTTCGACTCACATTGTAACTGGAGTTTGTCATGACATATGTCATGGTTAGTATACTGTGCCTCCGTCTACCTCTGACATAACAGTGATACCCAGGGTTAGCCTACCATTTCCCATACACTCATCAGGATTCCTCTTGAGGGGTGTCGATATGTGGCTCTCTGGCTGACCTGTACCAGGAGTTTACTGAAGAGTGGGGGTGCCTTCTGTGTTATGGATCATTCTGTACAGCTTGTCCTATGTATGTCAGTGCTGGGGTTCAGGTCTCTCATGTGCATTGCTCACTGCCATTCAGATTGTACAAGGTGCAACATGTTCATTCATTCCAGGTTGGACATGGCTTCATACATCAGGCACAGCTTTCCTGTAGCTGGGAAGGATGGCGGTGTGTGGGGCTGCAATTTGTTTACTCAGGCAACACATGGCATCTGTTCATGCTCTTTGCTACCCCTGTTGGGGTACTGTTGTGGACTTTACAGTTGATGGAGGTGTCTGCTGTGGTATATCCCACAGGGGCTATTGTAGTCAGTTGTGACGCTGATGGAGGATGGCTTCAGAGCCACAGTGAGTTCCCCTTATCTACATCTGCCAACCTTCATGTTTGGGTGGGTATATGGTACATGTTTCTGTGAACACTACAGCCACATATTTGTCCAGTGCAGGATATTTATCACCTTTTGTACCCAGGTCTTACATTACATGTTAGGTACCTCATGGGTTAACACCTGCGTGGTAATTTGTGGGCACTTACTGTATATCCACGGTGGTTGTCTATACACAGTTCTGCAATTAGCTTGCTGACAAGGCTATGGCTACAGTTGTCTGTTTGTAGGTGGCCCTTTTGTGGGTTGCTTGTGTCAGCTGGGGGTCGGATATGGTGGGCTGTTTGTACTCCTCTGCATACATGTTCATTCACAGTCCTTCCATGTTGGCCTATACCTATGGGACATATATACAGAACGGGGGTGGGGGGTGGGGCCAAGACCAGGCCTTGTGGGATGCCATTCATATCTGCTTTGTAGTCTGACATGGATGCGGCATGTCTGACCATGTCAGTTCCGTCCTTGGTCTGGTTTGCAACCCCTCTACTGACATAGGGGTATATATTAAGCTACTGAACATATCCATACTGAACTCGTACGGTATTGTCTAGAAGCATGTGCACGGTCCAGCTACGCTGTGTGGACCACATTGCCCTCATCAATGACCTTAATGACTGCTTCAAATGGGTCAGACATGTTTAGGGGCAGGTTCTGCAGTTACAACAGCCACACTGTGTAGGGTCCAGTATCAGTAGGTCCACAATAGCCTTCTGTCTGTGGTACATACTGATCCTTTCCATAGCTGTGCAGAACAAGCTTGTCAGGATCCTGGGTTGGTAGTTTGGAGTATCCATTCAGGCAACACCTTTGTTGTGATGGACCACTGTTGTTGTACACTGCTCTTTGGGTACATATCCTGTGGTAAGGCTGACATTGGGCAGTAGTGTGATTTGGCATTCCATTATTCTTGGAGTCCATGTTGGCCTCAGCACAGGACACCATCACATACCTTTGCTGCTGTTTGTTTTGCTTTGCAGATGATGGCTGTTACCTCAGCATCTGCAATGTCAGGGGACCATCAGTATGCTGGGATAGGTATTTTGCACTCGGGGGGGGGGGTGTTTGCACTACACCTGACAGGTCGTATGTTAGCAATATGTGTGTGTGTTTGGTATGTTGTATGTAATATCTGTGTGATTCGGAGCATATCTGTGGATGCCCAACATGGTTCCTACCATCAGTTGGGTAACCCTTGTGATTATCCTTAGTGTCCTGTACGTTTTGTATCTTCATAGGTTCATGGGTTCATACTAGGCTATACACCCTAGGCCATTAGTAAGCCTAGCCAGAGTGTGTGTGTCTTTCGCCACCCCTTGCTATGTTCAATTCTGGCCATTTATGAAGTTCTTCACTGTGCCTCTGTCTGGTCATGACACAGTTAGGACCCCCAGTATACATGTACAGTTATCCATCCACTTGGCAATATTACTGTTGAGGGGTGTCAGTGAGGGGCTCTGTCTACCATGGATTGGGATCCTGTTTCTGGGTGTGGTGAGCCTCTGGGTTATGTATCTGTCCCTCCAGCACATCTTATTTCATTATGTGTTGAGGCTGACATCTGTGACTCTCACAGCTCCAATGGCTTTGATTTCCTGTGGTGTAGCATGTCCATTACTCCTGTGTTGGACATGGCCTTGTACAACAGACATACAATGCCTCTGTGCAGGCAGTGTGTGACTGCAGTCAGCTGGTGTGTCTACAGCCAGGCAGCATATGACATATATTTCACACCCTTTATCCTGTTGGTGGGGTAACTGTGAGGTCTTCCGAACCGCTGCAGGTGTCACGTACGGTACATCCCATATGAGTCATTGTACTAGATTATGGGTCTGATAAGGGAACAGTACAGCACCACAGTGACCTCTGTTGATGTTGATGTGAATCCTTTCATGATACGGTGTCCAGTATCGACAATCTTCATAGCCACATTGGCATTGTGGGTGTCACATGACAGATTAATGTCGACCTGTGTCCCTAGGTCCCTGACAACTCCTTGCATACATAATGATTTGACACCTATGTGGTAATTTGTGTGTACCTTGTCTGGTATTTGGTGGGACATTCATACTGTCCAGTGTCTTCGGATGTCTGGGTGGAGTTCTTGTGTGTGAGAGTGTGGTCTGTCGCATGCTACAGACTGTACAGCAGTTTTGACTACCGTTATGTGCACATGGGTGGTCTCCACTGCTTTGTGCATTGTCAGTTACATGGCAATATGGGTGTCTGTGCTGCATATGGATACTCCCCCTCCTTTGATGTTTTGGTGCAGGTGTTGGGGCCATAACACATGATATGTGGTATAACCTAGTAGTGCTGGTGTGCTATCACTAGGCTTGCAGCAGGCTTCTGTCACTGCACAGGCATCAATGTTTTCCATAATGGGAAGTGCCTCAGGGGTGTGCATATTGCAGTTTACACATCTGGCATTGGTCAGCATTACCCTTATGTTTCCTACCAGTTATGTTTTCTAGGGTGGTGGGTAGTGTTTTTGGCCTTGCCTACATATGGCTCTATGGAGGCGGCAAAGGCCTTATCCAGTATCCAGATGCACATGGGTAACAGCTGCAAGCCATCCATGGAACAGCAGCATGGCTTGTCATGCTTGACATCTCAAGCAGACAGACATTAGACCCTCTTGGACTGATAGCTGTAACTGTGCCAGCTGTTAAACATGAGCATTCTGTGTTTGTACTGTGGCATCATTCTTGGTGAGGGTTGGATGCTGCACGCAGCCAGTGTCATACTGCCCTGGGGTACATACTCAGAGGGACCATCCATGTCTCTTTTGATGTTGACCAGGGAGGTACATCTCAGGTAATTCACACCAGCATGGACATTGAGTGCATCATATTTCTGCTTGCTTTGGGGTGACCTGCGTACTTGTGTTATATGGCATTTTGTGGCAGCCTACAGGCAGCTTACTCTACCCTTTCCCTTGTTCAGTCTGGTGAGTGGGACAGCAGTGTGTCTGCCTATACAGACACCTATTGCATCTGTATCAGGCATGTTGTTTCTCCTTCTGGCCTGTGACTGGCACACCAGCTTTGCGTACTATTCGTTGCATGTTCTATGTTTGAAGGTTGTGGTTGCTTGTGATCTGCTTTGGAGGCTTCTGTTGGTGAGGTGTGTTTGTAATTGAGGCCTCCGGGAATACTTGTCTGTATTTATGTGTTTGGTTTACAGTTGTGGTAGGTCTATGTGGGACTGGGTTTGTGGTGTATGTGGTTACCTTCTCCTCCTGACTAGTTTTGACAGTACTGAGTTGGTGGAGCTCAACCTCTGGTTTGGATACATGGATGCATCTATCACATATATTTGTATTTATTGGGGGGTGTTGTGGTTGTCTTTGTACTTGGGACTGGTGTCACATTGCCTCTGGATTCACAGATTCTACTTGTTGTGGCTGGACTTAGTGGATTGTATGTGTGGACATATGTTATTGCCATACTACTGGTCAGTGATTACTTCCCTTTTTATGTTTGCTCTATCATGTGTTAGCTTCCTCATTCTCTTGCATGGTTTGGTAATGGCTGGAGTCCAGCATGCCAGATGCCTGCGTGTATGGCATTGTGTGTTGTTATTTGTTATTGCATACTCCAAGCATTCCTGGCTGTGTTCATGGAATGCCTGTATAACATGTTCTGAGGTGTGTCCCATATTCTGCTCTTGCACAGGGACTTTTGTAGATTCAACATCGGTTTTGAAAGCTGCAACCTATGCTTTACACATGTTTTTCACTGTGGTATTCTGGCCAGGGACTGGGGTCAGGATGTGTATATCCAGTTTGATTACTCTATGATCTGGTCTTACCAGTGAGGGGTACACTTCTCATCTTGCCATCCAGTACACATGTTGCTGATTATCATGTCCAGTATGCTTACCCCTCTTGTGGGAGTGGTACATTGTTCCTGGGCATTTTGGTTTATGGAATCTGGGTAATTTTCTCCTACTGTGTTGGTGCTAGTATAATGCTCCCGGTGTATGTCTGGGTATTTTCAATCAAACAATATAATGTGTTTTGGGGGGCTTGATATATTCATGTATTCCGACATAGGCCAGGTGCAGTTCCTGGTATTAGGACAGTAGTCTGCAGCAGGCTATATACTAGGAGGCGGTTTTAGCCATTGGTATTTGACCATGGCTAATCCATGCTGCTTCTTGTTGTGGTACCAACATGGGGGTGTGGTTATCCTTGCCATTTCTTGCCAGTCACCCTCCTTTTGTAGCTTGTTCCATGTTTTGCGGCTGTACAACACAGTATGAGGTGTGACCTGGTAGTGTTAGGATGCTGATGTGAGCCTTGAACCAGTTCTCTATTACAGAACTGGTATCTACATTCTCCATACTGTGTGCGTTTACACTGCACACATCTTGCTGTTTATACATCTGTCATTGGGTAGCATTACATCTAGGTTCCTATCCCTTGTAGAACCTATGAAGGTGGGTTTGTGTTTTGAGACTTACCTATTCAGGGCATGCTGTGGGTACTGACAGCCTTTGCCAGTATCCATGGGGCATGGCATGATAGGTGCACATCACCCCTAGCAGGTGGTGCATCATGTCAAGCTCCGCATGTCTTCCCAGCCTGAAACACATTGGCTCCCCTTTGACTAACTGCATTACTTCAGCCAGTTATTGCACTTGATCATCCCATCGTCATTTTGTGGCTTCATGCTTGGTGAGGGTGGATGTTAGTCAGGGTGCTCAGGTGTGCATATAGTACATGGTGTTACATTACTTAACACATAGCATTCATGCCTCAGGTGGTGCTGCAGGGCTGCCTCTGTCGGATGCGCATATTACACTTCCCTGTACATGTTTGTGAGCAGGTAATGTCATTTTAGGCATCCATGTTATTATTTGAGTGAGTCAGAGGGGGTATCATTCCCAGGGTTCCTACTGAGCCGGTGTATGTGCTATGCGTTGCCTCTTTGCCAAGGCCAGGGCATACTGGGCACGCCTCCTTCTGCCTACTGGGGCAGGCTCAGGTTGTTCCTCCTCCGAATCACGCTCTGCCTGTGATGGCCTTGGCAATGGTGGGGGGCTGTTTGGCCCGGCCCCATGCTGGTCCTGCTGCAGCTGTTTTCGCAAGATCATATCATGTAGCATAGCATATACCATGACAATTTGGGTACATGTAGTTGGTGTGTACTGCAAGGCTCCACCAGATGTGTCCAGACACCGGAACCGTGACTTGAACAGCCCAAACACACGCTCTATTACATTACATGTTTGTGCGTGTGCCTCATTATGGTTTTCCTGTTCAGGTGTGTGTGCGTTTCTAATGGGTGTCATCAGCCACGGCTCCAGTGCATAACCTGCATCCCCCACTAGGTGTCCGTGTGGGATGTCCCCATTGGCAAATGTCTGGTACAGCTGCGTCAAATGCCAGATGTGGGAATCGTGGTAACTCCCAGGGCAGCCAGCACACACATTCATTATTATGCCCTGGGCATCACACACGACCTGGCAGTTGATGGGGGGGAAGCCCTTGCAGTTAATGTAGGCCCTACCCCACTCACTGGCTGGTGCTTTGATGCGTATGTGCGTGCAGTCTATTGCAACCAGTACCTCAGGATATTCCGCTATTTGCCGGAAGCGACGCATATTGCTGGCCAATACATCACGGGCATTGGGAAAATATACATGATCACCGACATGTGCTGACATGGCATCCAGGAACTGGTGCAGTACCCTGGAGGCTGATGCCTGTGATATCCCCATCATATCGCCAGTTGGTCTCTGGAAGGTACCTGTTGCTAGTATTCTTAGGCCAACACATACCTTGGTTTCCACTGGGATGGGTTCCCCTCTGTTGGTTCTGTGTGCGAGGCGTGGCCTGCACAGCTCAATAATTTGCTGCAGGAGCTCTCTGTCCACTCTATAGTGCTCTACTATCTCCAGCTCATGTAACCCGTGGTAGGTGACCCTGCGCCTGTACACTCTTCTCCGTCTCCTCACTGTGGGTTGTCTGGCACCATCTGCATTGTCACCACCCTCAGCAAGTCGCCTATGTCTCATTATGACAGCTATGGCAGCCCCTAACATTTCTGCTCTGAGTTCAGCTTTTTCAGTTTTCACTTCTATTAGCTTACTCCTGTCTTGCAGTGTCTTTTAAGGGAAACATCCTGCACTACTGTTTGCAGAGTTTTAAGTGCTGGGCTGGGCTACTATTCTGCCTGTGTAATTGCCTGCTTCTAATTGTTTTCACCTGCTAGCTTCAGCAGTTATCCCTGCTAGCTTCCTATTAATTCTGTTGCTTTCTTTTTCCTCTCTGTTTCCTCAGGGGAGAGCAACGTGCATACTATCAGAAACATGCTCACAGTGGCTTACACGCGCGCACACGTGCTTACACGGTTCAGAATCTACTTATTCAGGTTAAAACGCATGTACACCCGCACAAACACTGTTACACATCTGCCAACAGCCTCCAACATACTCAGCCTGCCTTACACATGCGCACACCCGCGCAAACAGTGTTAAACATCTCCC
Source organism: Protopterus annectens (assembly GCF_019279795.1). Lineage (NCBI taxonomy): Eukaryota > Metazoa > Chordata > Ceratodontiformes > Protopteridae > Protopterus > Protopterus annectens. Next base: position 992,171,988 of record NC_056729.1, read on the forward strand.
AACACACTCCCACATGCTCAGTCTGCCTTACACGCACGCACACTGCCCTACTCGTGCTTCATGGTGTGCACACGTGTGCATGCATGCCCAGCAAGAAACCTTGGTGTAAGTAACAGTGTACACCTTCCATTTCTTGACTTTCCATGGCTTATCTAGTGGCACACCTCTTTCCATGATATGTATCTGACATCTGTCATGTTACACTGGCCTCCAATGAACTGCATTTCTTTCTACCATTCCCCCCTGTGATGTCACCTATCTCCTACTCTATTCCTCCCCCTTATGTATCTGTTACACTACTCAGACTGTGCTCATTTGCTATGTGACTGTGAGATTCAGTATCCTAACCATCATTTACATGAGATTGCCTACTAATGCTTAGTTACATGTCTTAGACTCAGCTTCCCCCCTTAGCAACCACTACACGGTGGCCATGTTGTTTTTGGTCTGCTGGTCCCTGCATTGTCATTCCATGTATTGCATAAAACCCACATTTGTGGGTTTATAACCTTCATTTTCATGTTTTATACAGCGCAGCCCATTTGCGCGGGGCTGCGCTGGGTTTAAACATCGGCGATCGCCGAAAAAAAAAATTATATTTTTATTATTTTGGTATCGGGTTATATTGCCAATGGCCACATATTTGGCCATTGGCATGCGGCCTGAGTCATATGCACCCTTTTTTTGGAGCTGACATGGCTCCGTTGTGGAATTTGCAGAAACGTACTCAGTTGTCAACTGAGTACATTTCTGCAGCTAAAACGTCTCTTACACGGACTGGTTTCTGCTTCGTGGATCACTAAAGTACCTCATTTGCATACCTTTTGGCTGCAAGTGAGGTATTTAGCATGTCCACGCCCAGTCCGTGTAAGAGACGTTTTAGCTGGTCTCTTACATGGAGTTTAGGGCTGTTCCTGGATCGCAAGGCTTGCATGGAGTGTTGCACGTCTCTTACACTCCATACAAGCCTTCGTGAATCCTGCCCAAAGTCTTTTCACTGCATTCAAAAGATGCTGTTTCAAGTCAAGAGCTGTTAGGTAGGTGGGTAGCTCTCAAAGTTAGAATTTGGATGTAGATTGCAGTAGCAGGTTAGAACCTTATATTCTTCAGTATGTGTTCAAAGACTGTAACACTGTCAAATATGTATTGTGATCATCTAATGTTCTTCAGAAATAAATGTCTAGAAACTGTGCTGAGAGATGTATATCACTGTTACTTGAGTACATCACTTATACATTTGCTTTTCTATTTTCAGGTGAGGAGGATTGCAGCAGGAACCATACCATGTGCATCGACTGGATGCACAGGCTTCAGAAGCAGTGGAAACAGAGGGGTGTTTGCATTAGTTTTCCTGTTTAATGAAATGGAATGCATCTTCCACTCTTTACAGGCCTGTATGTTTCACAATAACATGTATATTGATTAGATTGCAGGAATACCCATCATGCATCAGTAAGGTAAGTGAAATTATTGTACAATAGCTGTGCTTATAGCTGTGATTGAAATATAAAAATGTTGAACGTTCATGTAGCAATAACAGTTGAGATGGTGCATCTGTTACACATCCACTGACTGATCTGTTGTGCACAGAGTGTAAGTATGTATCCATGCATACATGTTTGCAGAATACCTTCAGTTCTGTCTCCAATCCATTGGATGTTTTTGTAGAAACACACTTTTAGCCTAGGTTTACTGACACTTGCATAGCTTGATATTTGGTTGTAGTAGTTCATATTCAGCACAACCTGCAGGTCAACGTTGGTATTGCATCTGCCTCCAACAGCTTGGCTATTTCTGTAGAAAAACATTTTTAGCGTAGGTTTAGTGACACTTGTGCAGGCAGACATTTGATTGCAACAGTTTGTCTTTAGCTCACCTTTCAGGTCAATGCTGATATTGCATTTGCCTCCAACACTTTGGCTGTTTCTAGAAACATATTTCTAACATACGTATTGCATTTTCAGGTCAACAATGGTATTGCATCTGTCTCCAGCACTTTGGGAGTTTTTGTAGAAACATATTTTTAGCCTAGGTTTACTGACAGTTGTCCAGATAGATATGTGATTGCAGGAGTTTATATTCCACAAACATATTCACAATGTTTTGATTTTTTAGGCTACTGGTTGCTAATACATTTTGATAAATAATGATTACAGTTGTACGCATCTACTGTAATGTCCTTTCGTCTTCTTTCCCTATGTTTACCTTTCCTTCTATTCTAACAAAAAAAAAAATGGGGCCAAGTCCCAGCCCAGAAAAAATGCCCTCAGATCTTACTATTCCAACACCCCTCTCATGATCACCCATATCCCACATCTTCTTCTCTATCTACCATTCTTCGTGGATGTGTGCATTACTTGTGTTCCCCACACGAGTCCAGAACCTGTTGTTAGCAAATATTAGCTGTGACAATTTTGCCGTGATTGTCCTTCACCTTTAATTTTTTTATTAGAAAATTTATGGATTCTGTCGGAATCTGTAAGGCCAAACCACCATATTTTATTAATACATGTCTTACAGAGATATCTGTATTTGACTCTGAGCTTACTGGAAAGAGTGCTGTCAACACACACGCACACACACACACACACACACACACACACACACACACACACACACACAGACACATCTATATATATATATATATATATATATATATATATATATATATATATATATATATATTACAAACATTATTGTAACTTTGAAACAAGTATTTTATATTAATGGATGAAGTACAGAAATATCCATAGTTGTTTGTGACGTTTCTGAGTCTATTTCTGAAACTGTATATTACGAATGCCATGTGGGACAGATGTCATTTTTGTTTTTGTTTTTGTTTTGGTTTATTTTTGTTTTGTTATCATAACAGAGTCAGTTACATTCTGTACTTGTCCTTAACTTTACTGGACAGATTCTGTTATATATGGTCTATAGAACTATCAGGATGATTGAATTGTGATCATCTTTCTGTAACTTTATTACTGTACAATGTGATTGGATAACCATTTGTCATTACTTATGAATTACACGTGGATTTGTTTAGGGTGCCATTGACACCGTGACATCCCGTTTTGCACTGAGCTAGTCTGAGTTTCTTGTAGTACATTTGCATATTACAACATTTTCCTCAAGTTTCTCACTGATACTGGTGTAATGCACCAGATTCTGCAAGCTTTACAGAATCCAGCCCAAAGTGCTTAAAACATTACATTTCTTTAAAAGTAATTTCATTCATCAGCTTCACAGTGCCTTGACAATATGTGTAATGTTATAGCTATATGACACTAGCTTTTAGTTTCAGTTTTATGTATTTGTAACCAGCTCCATTTTCTAGCTCAAGATTTCACTCAAATGAATAATCTTAGAAAACGCTTTGTGCTGCTGACTAACCAATTTAGAAAAACTGATAATCATTTTGAAAAGCAAATGATACAATTCCACTTATTTTACTGCCTGCACTTTAACAAAGTTGTTTTTTATTTTTAAATTATCTGTTTAACTGTTGTAGGCTACACACTCAAGTGTCATAGCCATTTATGTGCGTTTAAAGTGTTTTTTGATTGTATCTGCTTTATTTTCTGAAAAAAAAAATACTTGTTTTCCCACCTTTCTAAGCTAGTATAGTCCAGTTTTCAGGTTAGTGTTGAATTCAGGGTATTGTTACAAATCTCTGTGTTTGCCCATACCTTACTTGGATAGAAGGAAGTTTCTCTGTTCACTGTGAGAGAAGGAGCTTTCAGCAGCCTAGCTTACCCTGGAGGAGTAGTTTCAGCCCAGAAATTAGTAGTTTATTGGCCATTTTGGGCTAATTTCTATCTCTTTCATTTCCCTGCTATAAAACCCGCATTTGCGAGGTTTTTGCACTAGTATACAGCTCAGCAAGCTCCTGTCTGGTGCCCTGCCAAGTTCTACAGCAAAAGAGAGACAAAAGAGAGACTTTGGATTGATTAAGTATCATTTTACTGCATTTTCTTGCTGCCTTTAGCTAATTAAGCCTAAAACACTGAATTTGTAGAGTTTCTGTGATTTAAAAACTTTATTTCAGCTAGATATTGCACTTATTTTACTGCCTGCACTTTGACAAAGTCATTTTTGTGTTTAAATTACCCGTTTAACTGTTGTAGGCTACACACTTAATTGTGGTAGCCATTTCTGTGCATTTAAAGTGTTTTTTGATTGTCTGTGCTTTATTTTCTGAAAAAAAAAACAAAACAAAAATAATACCTGTTTTCCTGCCTTTCTAAGCTAGTATAGTGCATTTTTCAGGTTATTGCTGAATTCAGGGCTGTGTTACAAGTTTCTGTGTTTGCCTATACCTTACTTGAATAGAAGGAAGTTTCTCTGTTCACTGTGAGAGAGGGAGCTTTGAGCAGCCTATCTGTCCCTGGAGGAGTGGTTTCAGCCCAGAAATTAGTAGTTTATTTGCCATTTTGGGCTAATTTCTATCTCTTCCATTTCCCTGCTATAAAACCCGCATTTGTGAGGTTTTTGCACTAGTATACAGATCAGCAAGCTCCTGCCTGGTGCCCTGCAGAGTTCTACAGAAGCAGAGATACAAAAGAGAGATTTTGGAGTAATTAAGTATAATTTTTCTGCATTTTCTTGCCGCCTTTAGCTAATTCCACCAAAAATGCCGATTTTCTAGAGTTTCTGTGATTTAAAAAGCTTGTTTCAGATACATATTGTGCTTATTTTACTGCCTGCACTTTAACAAATTTGTTTTTGTGCTTAAATTACCCGTTTAACTGTTGTAGTTTACACACTCATGTGATAGCCATTTATGTGCATTTAAAGTGTTTTTTTTTAATTTATCTGCTTTATTTTCTGAAAAAAAAAACAAAAAACAAAAAAAAAACTTATTTTCCCACCTTTCTAAGCTAGTATAGTCCAGTTTTCAGGTTAGTGCTGAATTCAGGGTTGTGTTACAAGTTTCTGTGTTTGCCCATACCTTACTTGGATTGAAGGAAGTTTCTCTGCTCACTGTGGGAGAGGGAGCTTTGTGCAGCCTTTCTGTCCCTGGAGGAGTGGTTTCAGCCCAGAAATTAGTAGTTTACTGGCCATTTTGGGTTAATTTCTATCTCTTTCATTTCCCGGCTATAAAACCCACATTTGGAAGGTTTTTGCACTAGTATACAGCTCAGCAAGCTCCTGCCTGGTGCCCTGCAGATTTCTACAGAAGCAGAGATACAAAAGAGAGACTTTGGAGAGATTAAGTATAATTTTCTGCATTTTCTTGGTGCCTTTAGCTAATTCCGTCTAAAACACCAATTTTCTAGAGTTTCTGTGATTTAAAAACTTGTCTCAGCTACATATTGTATTTATTTTACTGCCTGCACTTTAACAAAGTTGTTTTTTGTGTTTAAATTACCTGTTTATCTGTTGTAGGCTACACACTCAAGTGTGATAGCCATTTCTGTGCATTTAAAGTGTTTTTTTATTGTATCTGCTTTATTTTCTGAAAAAAAAAAACAAAAAACAATACTTGTTTTCCCGCTTTTCTAAGCTAGTATAGTCCAGTTTTCAGGTTAGTGCTGAATTCAGGGCTGTGTTACAAGTTTCTGTGTTTGCCCATACCTTACTTGGATAGAAGGAAGATTCTCTGTTCACTGTGAGAGAAGGGGCTTTGAGCAGCCTATTTGTCCCTGAAGGAGAGGTTTCAGCCCAGAAATTAGTAGTGTATTGGCCATTTTGAGCTAATTTCTATCTCTTTCATTTTCTTGCTATAAAACCCACATTTGCGCAGTTTTGCGTACCAGGCAGTGCCGGTTAGTTAGGGTATAACTATTCCCGGCTCCACAAAGTCTAGTCTTCAATTTTTCCCTTGTAACTAGACAAACTTTCAACTTAAGCACTCAAACCATTCACTTCTCATCCCGGCACTTGCTCAAAACTCATAGCAAGCACTAATAAACCTTAGCACTAGATCCCCCCTATACTGTAGAGAAGGACAAGGCTCTCTATTTGACCTTACCAGCCAATCAGTAAAACAGTTCAATGTACCTATCCAGGCATTTCCAAAGGGCAGTTTCGGGTGTACTCTCCGGTTCAACTGGTGAATCTGGGCATTTTGAGGCAATGTTACAATTGCCTCTTGTACACAGACAACCCTCTCCTCCTTCCACCAAACACTAATACATGCGAGAGATGCAATTATACAGCCAAACTGGGGGCTAAGCTCTCTCAACCCAAGACTGGACCAGGCAGTCAAGAGGAGAATGGAATTACTTGCATCACACCACCAGTCTCACATAGACCTATGAAACCAGTACCTGCAAAAAACACACATAAATACTTGAAAACATACTCATAGGCTCTAAATGACAATCTGCAAAAGCAACAGTGACTTCCAAAGCAGACATCCAAGTAACCTCCACCCCCCAACACAAACCATGAAACACATACTTCATAAAACCAGTGTGCCACGCAATCACAGCACTTAAGGCAAAATAACATACCCAACACACTAGTAATAGGTGACTCTATAGTCAGGAACACTGACGTCCCACTCACTAGGCTGAACAAGGAGAAGGATACTGTTTGCTGCCTATCGGGTACCAGGATCCGCCGCATAACACAAGCACTCAGGTCACTCCAAAACAAGTACAAATATGAGTCTGTCATTGTCCATGTTGGTGTGAATGACTTGAGCTGTACCTCCCTGGACTACGTGAAAAGAGACATGGAGGAGATCTCTGATCATGTAGCCCAGGCCAGTATGACCCTGTCCCTGAGTAGCATCCTGCCCTCACCAAGAATGATACCACAGTATAGAGAAAAAATGATCAATTTCAACAACTGGCTAAGCTTCTGGTGTCATTCAAATGGGATCCAGTGTCTGTCAGCCTAGGATGACATGCTCAACAAGCCAGACTGCTTTGCTAGAGATGGCTTGCACCTGTCACCCTTAGGCTTTTGAATACTGGTCAAGGCTGTTGCTACCCCCATAGTGCCTTTTTTAGGCAAGGCTCAAAAGACAAATCCACTGCTGTAAATAGCACAAGTAACAAAAACTGAGGGTAATGCTACTCAATGCCAGAAGTCTAAACTTCAAAATGCACTCACTCGAGGCACTCCTCAGTATGGAGAAAATCGATATATGTGCAGTAACAGAAACGTGGTTTAAGTATCCAGAGAGCACCCCAGCACTACCAGGCTAGAACTCATACCATGCATTTCAGCCACAAAACCAGGACCGAAATACAAAAGGTGGGGAAATATCCATATTCATCAAGGATACCCACACCTCCAGGTTAGTGGCACAGCGCGATGCTTCAGAGATCATCCATGTGCAACTAGCAATGGGTAAAACTTCTATTCAAATTACAGCTTGCTACAGATCACCCACCATGTCCCAGGACCCCCACTCCGCATTTCTGGAAACACTGGAAAACATAAAGGTCCTACCAAACACCCTGATATTGGGTGATTTCAATTACCCAAACATTAACTGGGAGAACTACTGAAGTACAAACTCCGTTGCCCAACATTTCCTAGAATTTATAAACTCAAACGTCCTAGATCAACTGATCAACACCCCCATCAGAGGTGCCAACATATTGGACCTGGTCATCACCAATATGGGCGACCGGTGTTCCACACCGGAGGTCAACCCCTTGCTAGTTAGATCTGACCGTAAACTAATCATTCTGGATATCCGCATTCTGCTGCCACCCCCGGTCAAAGAAACCATTGTGAAAAACTTTTCAGAAGCAAACTTCACGTCACTTAAGACTGAGGTGGGAAGTTTCAAAGCCCCCATGCTAAAGGATAATGTTGTCCAAGCTGCAAAATCCTTTACTAATGCACTCTACGGGCACCTACAAGAATGCATGGATTATGCTATACCAAACAAAACCAAGACTCACTCCTCCAAGAAAAGGAAACCAGTCTGGTGGACCCCTTCCATAAACAAGCTATACAATAGAAGGAGGAAACTAGTACAGAAAAGAGTAAAATCCCAAGAAGGGAAGACAGTATCAGCAAGAAACTATGTTCTCTCATAAAATCATCCAAGGCTAGCATTGCAAGAAAAATTGCCATGGACTCCAAAGATAACCACAAGACATTCTTTAGCTATGTCAAGAACCTAAGTGGCAATTCTCATATCTGCTCAGAGTCAGTGCAGAATGGCACAAAATACACTGAACTGACCAATATAGCTGACATCCTGGCAGACAGGTTCAGTGCAAACTTCGCCCCTCTCTCACCCCCCAAAAGGGCCCATAATTATACCAGAAGAAAGTAGTGCCCCTGAAATCACAGACACTCAGGTTAAAACAGCCCTCTCCAAAGCCAAAAACACAGCATCAATGGGACCAGACGGTGTCCCAGGCTACATCCTACACAAGCTCAAAGATTAACTAACCCTTCACCTAAACACACTGTTTAAACTCAACCTCTCCACAGGCTACATGCCCACAGAGCGGCACACAGCAATGGTTATTCTGATCCACAAAGGTGGAGCCACAATGGACCCGGGGAACTATCGCCCTATAAGCCTGATGAGCTTGGTCTGCAAAGCTATGGAACACATCACCATGGATCCCATTAAAAGAGACATTGGGAACCTCTAAACACTGGACCCTACCCAGTTTGGCTTTGTTAAGGGAAGATCATGCCTCCTAAACCTGGTGGACTTCTTTGAGACAGTTACCAAGGCTATAGATGAGAAAAAGGTGGTCCACACACCCTACCTAGACCTTGCAAAGGCAATCAACCCCAATCCCTACTCACGTATTATAGACAAGCTCACCAGCCTGAACATAAACCCCTACATCATGAGATGGGTTGCCAACTGGCTCACGGACAGAACCCACATGGTAAGAGTTGAGGGAGCTAGGTCTGACTCTAAACTGGTTACAAGTGGCATTCCCCAGGGCTCAGTCCTAGGACCCCTCCTGTTCAGCATATACTTCTCAGAGGTATAGGCAAGCACAGGAGGACTATGGCTGGCCAAGTTCACAGACGACTGCAAACTAGGGGCTATAATTGACTCACTGGCTCTCACAGACATCATCCAAAAGGGTCTCACTGAGACAGATACCTGGTGTCAAAACCATGGCCTCAAGCTAAATGCCAAAAAGTGCATAGTCATCCCCTTTGGAAAAAACAAAGTACCCACAAACGACCACATAGGTGGTAGCTTCCTAAATATGGAAGACGTAATAAGGGATCTGGGGACCCAAGTAGATAGTAACCTCTCCTTTGATAATCACATTCCAAAGTGGTTAGAAAATCCTACTATGTGGCCCACTTAGTCACAAAAGGGTTTGCATCCAGATCGAAAGAGTCATTGGACCCCTCTATGCATCACTCATCAGACCCATCATAGAGTACAATGCCCCATTTGGGATGTATCTGACAAGACACCTGCAACAACTGGAAAGACCACAGAAGTACCTCACCAAGAGGATCACTGGCCTCAAGCAGATGCCCTATGCAGCTTGATTAAAGAAACTCCAGCTGTACTCGGTTGCATACCGCATACTCAGAGGTGATCTCTGCCTGGCATACAACGCCATGTCCAACCCAGAATTGATGGACATGCTCCACCTAAAGAAAACCATATCTCCTCGAGCAACATGTTCTAGGGATTTAAACCTCACCACAACAATAAATAGGACATGCTGGAGGGATAGATTCCTGTCCCAGAGACTTCCCATGCTCTGGAACAAGATTCCAATCTACATTAGGCAGAGCTCCTCACTAACCCTCTTCAAGAGAAACCTTGCCGAGTGGATGGGAAATGGGAAGTTTACCCCAGGGATCACTTTGCCGGACAGAGGTACAGGGAACTAATCTAAGGGGGTGGCGAAAGCCAACACATTCCCAAACCTATAATTAATAAATAAATATGTAAGTAAAATGTTGGATTTTAAGTGATGTTTGAGCAAAAACATTAATAGGATTTTGCTAATAATTAGACAATTAATCCTTTATATGACAATTTAAAAATAATTAAAGAATATTAAATTTCTTATTAAATATGCAGACACAAATTCCTCCCTATTTCATAAAGGTTTAAAGACATAAAATGCACCCAATAACAGTAATATTTTTTGTTCTGAAGAAAAATCACTATACTGTGCTCAAACATATTCTTTCTCTCTCTCCCTCTCTCTCATACACACACACATGCACACACACACACACACACACACACACACACACACACACACACACACACACACACACACACACATGCACACACAGACAGACACACACACACACTTGTGTGTGTGTGTGTGTGTGTGTGTGTGTGTGTGTGTGTGTATATATATATATATATATATATATATATATATGTATGTATGTATGTATAAAATATATTATAATATATGAATTGAAAACTTCCCTTAAAACATAAATAAGATATTTCAAGTAAATCTTTAATATTTCCTGTGTTTTTTTCTGTTTTCTCTGTCTGTTACTTCTTTTCCTTGTTTCATTATAAGCAGTACAAAGATTCTAACAATCTATTCCCTGTCATCAGAATAGACCTGGTGATTCATTAACAGCTCCAACACAAACCATACAGCTCATGCTAAAAAGGCCTAGTTTAGCATAATCACTGGTGTCTAGTAACTCCCCCAGCTCCGTGTCTCTGTTTAGAGAAATCCTTGCTGTTAGGTGGCTACACCCTCTAAACCTCATGCTGCTTTACTGCCATTATGCAACAAGTCTTCTGTAGTAATCCCTGGTGGCTAGTATTTCCTCATCCCCTTAGTGCACTTATCCCTGATGGCTAGTGGCCCCCCACCCAATGTGTAGACTATGTTTGTTAGTCTATGAGTGTGTGTAGGTATGATGATAGCCAACCCAACCCCCCATACACAGCTCCCTACTCTTACATTCATCTATTCTTAAACACATGTACACACCTACCTGACCCCCTCATCAACTTCCCTACCATTGCCTCCTAGACAGATGCACACTCACACATTCCTTGTATACACTCATGAGCAAAACTTCTATACCTTCCTTAGCACTAAACTCCCATCCACTTACCCCTACAACTATGGATGATCATCACCTTTTGACCGTGTTCACTATAAAAATGTGATAGGAGCAGCCGTACTGATGTACACATCCAAGCAATGAATCACTCTGCACATAAATGCCTTTATGAAGGCAGTTTGAGAGAGAAAACACATTAGGTATATGCACATAAATAGTTGTTTATTTTGCTTGTTTTAAACACCCATTTGTTACATGATAAAACTCCAAACAGAAAACTCACTCTATGAATTTTCTTTTGTTGCTTTTGCATGCTCTTTCACTTGTATTAGAGCTGACCCTGTGGCAGTAAGTTACCTATATTTTTTAGTGGGATTTTATTGATTTTTAGTGGGATTTCTGTTTAGTAACTACTTCTGACAACATTAAGTTATAGGTATACCTCTTTGGTTATTACAGGATCACTTAATTCATGTTTTGAATGATCTGCTAATTAATGAATAGGTGTACAGGGTATGGTGGGCACATAAAAAAAGAATCTGTGTTACTGCCTATTTGTAGTCGTTGTAGTAAGCACAATGAACATAGTGTTACATTTGGAAATAAGAGTCTGTACACACAAGCTGAGCACTCGTGTAGTAATGGTATGGACATTAGGTCAGTAATGGATCATTTGACACAATGGATGGTTGATGTTAAGCTTGATGTTATGTCAACTGTTTCTGACCTCATGAAGTAGCCAAGATTTTAATAAATAAATATGCTAAGAATGAGAAATTAGACATAGTTATTTGAGACATATCATGTGGTAATTTTGCTTCCACTAATATAGACTTGAATGAACACAGTAGAAAATCAAACATAATTTCTAGTGTTTCTAAACCCAAAAAATGAAAAAGGAAATGTGTTCAGCAGTTAAAACATAAAAAAATGAATATTACCACTAAGTAAAAAACAACACTAGAGAATATAGATAAAATTGAGGTAGGGAAAATGATAATATTGGATTGTGGTTTCCTATAGTAGAAAGTACAATTTCAAAAAGCAAACTTAATGAAGAATAAAATTTATTTCTACGTGTGGAAAAGGACAAAAATATCATAAGGATATTGTAGTAACAACTAGTAACAAGCAAGTTGAGGTAATTAACGCTGATGATGTTGTTACAGCAGTGTGCAGAATTAAGGTAACTGAAAAGAAAGTGGTTATGTAGATGCTATGGAGTCAATGAACGTACTTCGCCCAGCACTAATAATACAAAATAAAGATAATAATAATTGAACCTGTACTACAAGTGGTAACCCTGATAAAGAATGGAAGAAGGCTATAAGTAATAAAAAAATAATAAAGAGAAGAGCTTCTGGGGATGTTGACTTGATGCTCCAAACAGAATGAATGCCACAAAACTGATTTGGTAGGTTGTGATGTCCCTCCTCAGGGCCAGTAATCAGATGTCCTCAATCTTCACTACTGACACCAGTGAGGAATGTTCACTTGAAATAAAAATAGACACACACAGTATTTTCAGATGCAGCTCTCTGCACCAAGTACAATGTCCCTTAAGAGCACAGAGGGAGCATACTCAGTCCTGGGACTGGGTTTTCCTCTCAAGTCCCCAAATAAGACTTCACCTTTCTCTCTGCAGAAACCAATGCTGTGTACTCCTCTTCCAAATAGCTGACACACACACTCTTTGAGATTTGATTTTCGCACACACACACACACACTCACACACACACACACACACACACACACACACACACACACACACACACACACACACACACACACACACAAACCTGGGGAAGGTTGGCACAGATTTATTAGTTATGCCCAGGCTATAAAGTAGCTCCACTGCCACCAGCCAGCTACTCTAAGGCTCTTAATAGAGTACCCCATTATACTGAGTGAAATTAGTACTAATGCAAATGGTAATTTTGACCAAACAGCAAGACTTTCAGGATCAGCCACAGTGTCACCAAATAGATATAAGTACTCTCAATGGTTAAAATATTCTCAAAAAGACCAGCCACAATGAAAAGTTTAAGTATATTTAATAATAAATAATAAGAGAACATGAAAATACTGAATATCTATTTACAATAAACACCAGAGTTTCATTCACAGGAAATATTAAATATAACACAGATGAATAGATTCACACAGATACAAGAAAACAATACCTAACTAATCTCACTATATTTTCCTGACTTATTAAAGAATTACTGTTCCCTAGCTAAGTTACTTACTACAGCAAGGCAAGATGATGTGGGTGAGTGGTCTTGTCAGGTCCAAAACAGAGTGCTGAGAGCCACTATCACATTTCTCACTATTAGCTAAAATAAGTTCAGTGCTGGCTATAGAATGACATCACATCTGGTCACCTGACTCTGGTTCCCACACTACCTACCCCCTTTACTAAAAACTTGAGCCAGTGTCTTGCACATATGTGTCACAATGCACACACATAGAAGTTTGCTAGGGTGTATTACAGCATCTGGAAGCTATAAAACAGTTTTAACTCTTCCATTCTTCCTACAGAGCTATTAAGCCAGCCTCCTCACAGACATTTAATCTCTGGCTGCAGTCAGAACTGTAAGATACAATCTTTATGGCCTAAACCAGGTAATTTAATTTCAGACTATTTTTCAAAGTTAGCTGGACTGAGATCAACCTCTTTTCTTCCAGGATCCTCTGTTACAATATATTCATTTCAACAGTTACAATACAGTTTGACATGCAGGTGTATTTCTTTTCTATCCAGCAAGACCCGCTGTTGGTACTTTTTAACACAAACAACTTTATAAATAAATTTTCAACACAAGCACCTGTACAAATCAGTTTGATATACAAACAACATATAATTCATTACAAAATTCCAGCTAGCTATGCTGGCACATGTTACACATCAACTGCCTTACTTCTCCTGCCATAGCTGTCACTACCTTACATCATCACATTGGTGAATACCAGGTAAATGAAATATTGATAACTATTCTGAAATCAACTCTGAAATTACTGAGTAACCTACAAAGGGGAAGGATCAAGGTTTCCTCTTTATCAAGTTTGAATTTAATTGATCTTATTGACTTATTACCATAGATATTAAAAATTAGACCTAAATATAATCATACTTGACATACGGAAACTAATGATCTTTTACATATTCCTTTGAATACTGTGAAAGATGCTACTTTACATCAAATTGTGAATTTATAAATAGGTTTGAAATTGGTTTTCAGCAAAATTATTCCTGCTGTTGGAATGACAATCAATTCACAAAGGCTCATCTATTTCATAATTGGTTAAGACAAAATTGTGTTTAGCGTACAACATTCAGTTGACAATACATTGGGAAGAATTTATTATGGATACTCACACATTTCCACATGGCAAGCTTTACTGAGCAAACCTGACCATGTTAATTGTTTTAAATCTCACAGTAAAGAAATGGTAAACTTAATAGAACTTTAACATGTTATCTAACTAATGCTTACAGTTTGGGATCCATGTGAAATTAACTGAATGAGAAGCATTGTGGCAATTGCGAGTTATAGAATTAGCAGAAACCTGGAATTCTCTTATCTTCTATTTTCCAGAGTATACAAAATATGAATGTCTGAGAAAAAAAAAATCCAGAGGAGGGGAAGTTTCATTTTGGACACAAAATACCTTTGATACCAGTTTATTGCAATCAAACATTAAATTGAATGTGTAATAGCTTGGGTGAAAAATATTTTGAGAAATAAGGTTAATCATTATTTAATCAGATGGCTTATTAACAGGTTAACTGGTATGTCTCAGGTAGTTGCAATTCAGGGTACAAAATATGATCCTGTCAGATTTATATCTGGGGTTCCACAGGGATTGGATTTGGGTCCTGGCCTCTACCCATAGATAAACACTGCTGGATTTGTAAGTACATGGATGTTTGCAATATTGGTTTCTTTTTGAATAGTAAGGATGGTTTTGCAATTATTAATTCTTATATGTCTAAAATTGGGACATGGTTTACAGTTTAGTGGGAATAAATATAATGTAGTGTTTTTTTGGGAAACCATGACTAAGAAAATCAGAAACTCCTTTCTTATTTGTATTATCAGAAGTTAGCAATTATAAAAATTTGGAGATCATAATGGTCCAGATTCCAAAAGATCATTGCTGACAATGTAGAATGCCAAGTAAAGACTTTAGCACACCATCTTTAGCACACCATCTGCAGATGCACTTACAGAAGGTATACTGCAAACAGTCCGAGTACTTATTTATTCAACATATGATCAGATTCCAAAACACATCATGCATACCCAATGCAAATTAAATGCAACCAAGTGCAACTCCAGCTCTGTTTCTGAAGTCCTCAGTGAATGCTATACTGCAAAACAATGAAAGGAACCTATTCCCATGAAACACAATGGAATCCTTAATAATACTGACCAAACAAAATATAAATAAATAAAATAAATAAAAAAAGCTACCTGCAGTGAATGGACTACAACAGGCTGCAGTACTGCAAGCTATAGAGGAGGATCTGGCTTTGCATCCTACAAGACAGCCAGCTAGACAGAGAACCAGGTTGTGACTAAGCCAGCTCTCAGATCTAGAAATCATTGACAGATACCACATAGACAGACAGCTGGTGCAGGCTGTGTGCAACATGCGTGTCACACACACGTGTGAGTAGACATTGCAAGGGAGCCCCATATGTCTTGATATTAAAGTTGAACAAAAATGTGTCTGAGCCTAGGTGTACTGGCATCTGGGGCATTCCAACATTATATGGAGGATGCTGCAGGAGGTGTCACACACAGCTGCCAGTATAATTATTGCACATTTCCTGGCAGTAGTGTACACCAAGGTACATGAACACATAAACTTTCCATCTACAACCATGGAGCATCAATAATATTGCAGACTTCTGCCATGTTCTTGGTGTAAGATAGTGCACCCACATCTCTATTAAGACTCCCATGCAACCAGAATCAGAAAGATACATCACTGTAAAGGGGTGGCCATCCTTGAACTGCCAGGTGGTGTGGGCAGCAAATGTCAGAATAACAAACATCATGGTGACACACCCCATGAGTGTCCATGATGCTACCATATGGAAGGAAAGTAGTCTGAGAGCTGCATTTGAGCATGGTCAAATACCTGAAATACAACTACTGGATAAGTACAGGGACACAGATATGATATAAGCTAAATAGATCCCTGTAAACATTAATCATGATGACAACATATGTGTTTTCACTCCCCACAGCAGGTGACTGTGGTTATCCACTTGAACAATGGCTAATCACCCCATACAGTGAACCTTCGTACCACATATAGCAGGCCTAGAATATCATAGAGCATGTCCTTGGTGTACTGAAAGCCAGGTTTAGATATCTGGACACATCCAAAGGCGTACAGCAATACACATCTGAAAGTGTAGCACAAACGATTACTGTGTGGTCTATGCTGCACAATATGTTAACAACAACACCACATGGCAGTCTTCCAGCTGCAGGTGTGGGCGAACTACCCCAAGAACTCCAGATGTCTGAGGATGACATTCTGTAGCTATCAGAAGAGGAGCAGGATAATACAGGGAGCAGAAGAAACAGGTGTGGGTGAAGGAGGATGCAACCACAAGTCCAGGCAGGGGCAACATGGCAGTTTCTGCCACACACCCTTGAATCATGACGATCCCCATGTACAGACTTGCACACATTAAACATTGTACATTAACATAATATCATATAGGTCCCACCACTGTCTATCCCTTAAGCAACTCAACTGGCTTGAGTTGCCTCATATACTTCTACTCAATCAATTCTCTATAGCGCACAAACTCTACTACTTTCCTGAGATAACTTCAGCACTTCAGCACCTAATTCAGCCCCACATTCCCTCTAGAGCCTTAATATCTAGTAACCAGAACCTCATAACTGTCATCAAACATAAAATCAAAGTTGGTAAGTCCCTCTTTGTCAACACCATTGCCAAAACGTGGAACACTAAATAACTTCTACCACCTCCTTTAGTCAATTCAAAAAACTCCAGAAAACCCACTATCTAAGTAACTGGCTATGCTCATGCCACTCACCAGGCTAATCCATACCAAGATAATTTGTCAGGGCACAGCTATGTATAAACAGTTTCTTCCCTGAAAGCTTCCAAACCTGTTTACATTTATCTTACAAAACTTATAACTGCAAAAGAAAAAAAATGTACCTCTGATTGTCTACTGTAAGAAATGTTAATCACTAGCATGATGTCCTGTTGTGTGTATATATGCTATATGTATGTTTGTTAATCACCAGCATGTTGTCCTGATGTGTATATATGCCATATGTATGTTCCACTTCTTTTTACTCTCATGTAATGTATTGTAATGTGGAGCTTTTCTCCCCGGGCCTCCCCTGAAAATGGACCTGTGTCCAGTCGGACTTTCCCAGTAAACAAATGTAAAATAAAATAAATAAAGTTGTTGTTCAGGTGTTGCCCCACCACAACAGCACATATTGCATCTAATGGCAACTACCCAGTGGATGTACACACTGAGCATCAGGCATAACAGCATAATTCTAACCTATAACAGTGTGAAAGTATACAAATCTATCACAACACAGACCATCAACTAAGGACACAAGTGTCACAGTTATGCATACAGACTCATAGTGGTGTATGTGTATAGTTCCAGACAACAATGGAAATACCTATGTGAAATCCATTCCTATCTGTCCACTGTCAAAAGATGCAAACACGAAAGTAAATCAGGACATACTGCAAAACTGTTGCCAATATCACAAGCAACATAAATCAATGTAAAGCATGCACAAAGTTTAATGTATTAAATGGAGTCACTTATGGTTAGTAAAAATGCCAGTCTCCCATGGCATCAGACATCACAACAACCACGGTCAAATGACATCATCAGTGGTCTGCACAGTAATCATCAGTGGCACAGGGTGCTACTGGCACTATAGGACATAGCAGATCAACTGTCAGTGTTACTGTAATGCACTTTAGGGAGCTGATGCTGACAGTTCACACAATGATCCTGGCTGCCCCTACCATGTATGGAAACTCTTGGTCCAAGTTGCTCCACAGAGGAGACTGATGGAGGTGAAGCCAGCATGTGGAGACACACTGTAGGAAAGAGCTTGAGTGCAACTTGATGGTCTGGTCATAACTGCAGGGCACACACTGAATTGGCCAGCAGCAAATATGTGTGCACATTGGAAAACAGACATGGATGCCCAATGATCAAGGTTTGGTCTGCTGAGATGAGAACTGCCTCTCCCATGTGACAATTGCCTAAGCACAGTAAGGGCTTGCAAAACTCTGCTTGTACTATGGCACTGCTGTTGTACTGCCATAGCCAGGGATTCAACAGACCATGCCACAGATAACATACTTTCATTCTGTGCAGACTATACTGCCACAACCTCGCCATGTCTGTGCTCCACTCCTTCATGCACCACATCCAGTTGGTGTGCAACATGATCCCTGGAATGAGCAAGTGCACGAATATCAGATCAGTGACATTACTGGGAATGTTCATTTACCTGTAGAAGTAGGTGGACAGCCTCTGAGCCATGCCAATGCACACTAACTACATGCCTGTGTCTGTTGAGCAGGGCAGTATCACTGTATTGTGTAGAAGTATCAACATCACCAGCAGACTCAAGATGAGGCTGTGATCACAGACCTCATCCTGTCCACCATCTGATGTCCCACGTTGTCAGAATGGCTGGGCAAGTTTTGCTCCACATCTGGGGCTACAGCCTCATCTCCATGACTGTCACCATCTAGTGTGAACTATATCATCAAATCTGTGTCCTGTGTGCCAGAGGCTATGCTACCACACTGAGACACATCAGATCCCACATTGAGATCAGTGGATGGGCTAATAATGGAGGATGAAGGCAGTGGTCATGCTATAAGAAGAGAGAGATTATACAGTTCAGAAAAACTTGCTTTTGCTCATATCACATTCTGGATATCATGAACACTAAACTGGAAACACTCCCTCATCAGCTTAAACAAACAAATAAGACTTTGTGTGAAGTCCTCCAAAGCAAACTATTCCTCAACTAAAGACAACCATAAAGCATTCTTTAGTTACAGCTGTAGCCTAAAAGGAAAGGCCCAGATTTGTGCCAAACTGGTAGTTAATGATAGCACATATACTGAGCCTGTGGAAATAGCTGACCTGTTGGTTGACAGGTTCTGTGAAAACTTCACTCACCTGTCCCTGCCACACGTACCCCATGACATCCGTGCCATCTGTCCCCTACCTTGTACCTCTAAAGAGCAGGTTGTTAACACCTTCTCTAAGGCCAGGAACACTGCATCTATGTGACCTGATAACATCCCATGCTGCATCCTACATGGGCTGCAACAAGAATTAGCAACACCATTTGGTAGTCTTTTCAATAATAGTCTAAACACTGGCTTCAACCCATCTGAATGGAAAATGGTCACCGTTATTCTCTTCCACAAGGGTGGTGCTTCCACTGACCCTGGGAACTATTGACCTATTAGCCTGACTAGCCTTATCTGCAAGGCCATGGAGCAAATTGTCATGGACCTTATCAACAAAATATAGATAATCTCCAAACACTTGACCCTACTCAGTTTGGATTTGTCAAAGAGAAATCATGCCTGTTAAACCTGGTGGACTTCTTTGAGACAGTCACAGAGGCCCTGGACAAGGGGAAATCTGTGCATACTGCCTATATAGACTTAGCCAAGGCATTTTACACTATTCCCCACTCAGGCATCATTGACAAATTCACTCAGCTAGGTATCAACCTTATATCATTAGATGGGTCACTAACTGACTCACTGATAGAACCCATAAGTCAAAATAGAGGAATCCACCTCCAGCTGCAGACCTGTAACCAGTGGTCTTCCACAGGGAACAGTCTTGGGACTTCTGCTGCTTGGAATCTATTTCTCTGAAGTACAAGCAAAAACTAAAGGGCTGTGGCTGACAAAGTTTGCTGTTGACTACAAACTGGGAGCAGACATAGAATCTCCAAATAATGTCAACATCTTACAAGAGGGTCTTAAACAAATGAAAGTCATGGCCTTAAACTCAATCCAAAAATGTATTATCAGATAACTACCACATCAACAGCAACACCTTAAGTATGCACTCAGTAGTGAGACACCTGGACATTTAGGTTGACAATAACCTCAGCTTAACCACCATGTCTCCACAGTGGTAAGAAGAGCATTATATACTGTTCATCTCATAAGTAAGGTCATTGCCTCCAGAGTGCACTCAGTAGTGAGAGACCTGGACATTCAGGTTGACAGCAACCTCAGTTTAACCACCATGTCTCCACAGTGTTAAGAAGGGCATTCTATATTGCTCATCTCATAAGTAAGGTCATTGCCTCCAGAAAAAAAAGAAGTTATAACCTTCCTTTACTCTTCCCTCATCAGGCCAATAATTGAGTAAATGCCCCTTTTGATATGTACCGTTCCAAGCACCTGCAGCAACTGGAGAGACAACAAAGGTTCCTCACAAGGAAAATTGCTTGTTACAAAAAACACTTCAATAAAATATATGTATAAAAACGGATTCACTTTATAATCTCGAAATACTGAAATATTGAATTTCAGTATTTCGAGACTATAAAGCTGAAAAACCAAAAAAAACAAAAAACAAAACCTCGAAACCCAAAACCACAACCATTAAAGCACACATCCAAACACAAGTACACCTACCTCCGCATAACTACACAAACACACACTCACCCCCCACCACACACCCCTACTTATACATACTAACTCCGAGGTCATACTAAACACCAACACACATAAAACCCACCAACATACATTCCACAGCCCCCTCACACAAACACACATCACACAGATACAAGCACCACTACTGTCAACACTGACACACTCACTCTCACCTATGTACCCTAACCCACACCTAACACCCTCTGACACACTCACAAACACACAGACCCTCCCCAAAACCCTTAAAAAGTACCACACTTACCTAACATGCCATCAGTACTGCGAGTTTGACATTTCCGGGTTCGATGTTTTGCAGTTTCGTGCATCTGCAGATTCGACACTTTGGTCTTGGGATACTGAAATTCGACATTTCAGTATTGTGAGATTCCAAAGTGTTTTCATAAAAACACATACATACTGTATGAACAAAAATAGCAGCATTGTGATAGCTAAAAAAGCTCATAAACAAAAATCTAAGAAAAAACATATTCAGCCTTTAGTTTCAAAACACTGCTGATCAAGGCAGACTCATTTAAATGTGAACACTGTATGTAAGAGACCCAGTACTTGCAACCCACCCCTGCATCCTTTGATTAACATATTCGAGAGAATGTGTGAAAATGACATCAGGAAAAAGGTAGGGAAGAAAAATGGGGTCAATATTCATCATAATTTAACACAGGAAGAAAGAACTTTATTAAAGGACATCAGTGGCATGCATCAGGTCAGGGTAATGAAACCTGACAAAGGTGGGGGCCTAGTGGTTATGGATGTGAATGAATATATTGACAGAATGTTATCTATACTGTATACAGATACATATGAAGACATCTTGGTCAGTGAAATGAATATTTCAAATCATAGGATTCATCGTGCACTAGAAGATTTGATGTTGAATAGTCAGATTAGTATGAGTGACCTTGGTGTTCTGAAGGTACTGCACCCTAGGACCCCCACCACTTTTGGCATACAAAGGACTCATAAGAGTTTTGGAGATCCACCATTGAGGCCTAGTGTGGATGCAAAGGCCTCAAAAAACTTGCCTATAGCTAAATACATAGATGTGAACATTAAGAATCTCTTGAGTGAACAAAAATATATTTTATGGGATTCTTGGGATTTTTTATCAAATGTTTCAGACGATTTATATTCTGAAGAATTGTTATTTGTCACTGTTGATGTATGTGATCTTTATTCTGTCATTCCACACTCTGAGGAGTTGGATATGTTCTATGAGTTTTTATGTAACCACCCTAGTGTAGACCACAACAAATCACTATTACCACCTTAATGAACCTAGTTTCAGGAAACAACTTTATAATTTTTGAAAATCAGTTATTTTGACAACTTAAAGGTGTGGCAGTGGGTGCAGTTTGTGCTCCCACATTTGCCAATATTGTCTTTGCCCAATGGGAAAGGCAATATGTCTTTAACTCTGAGTTTAGTAACGGTTGGACACTTTATGGATGATATTTAGATGACATCCCCCGGGATTCATGAACCTTGCGCCAGGCGCCAGCATAGCGTCGGCGTTATAACGCCAAATATGGCTGCTGAGCGATTCAGGTATGAATGAATTCCACGTGCACTACCGGCGTGCGCCGGACCGTCTCCGCCCCCGGCGTAGGTATGCAAAACACACTGTGTGCGGTATTGCACCATGCAAATGAAGGCAAATAGCGATCCACGGCGGCGCAGGCGAAGCGTAAGACGGCAATGTAAACCAAAGAAAACGGTTTACATTTACCCAAACATGACCGAGGAGTAACGGAAGGCTGTCAAAGTCAGGTATCATACAGGTGCAATATGCCAATGTGGAAA
This sequence comes from Protopterus annectens, assembly GCF_019279795.1. Lineage (NCBI taxonomy): Eukaryota > Metazoa > Chordata > Ceratodontiformes > Protopteridae > Protopterus > Protopterus annectens. The sequence goes on from NC_056729.1 coordinate 992,194,512, forward strand.
GGCACCAAGAATGTCCAAAGAAAATATGCACAAAATGTAAAAAATGACATAAATGGCACGTACGTAGAAAGAACAGCAGACTCCCCGGATATGTGCACAGAAGTTGCAAAGCAATGAAATAATATGACAATGTCCTAAAAGAGCAGTATAACACACATCAGCTGCACAGCCACCACACACCATAGTATGTATGTAAAGCTTCAACCCCAGCGCAATGGTTGTCAAGGAGTGGTGGCGGTGTTCGGCGCCGTAACCATGTATTAGTAGTCAATTCCATGCAAATGAGGCAGATAATAGTGAATCGCAAAAACAGCGCCGGTGTAAGGATGGAGCAAACGGCGCAGCGGTACTACACCGAGGAGTGGCCTACACGAGATACATGTCAAACACAGAGGGGTGTGCCACCGTAGGAGGAAGGATATTGGAGGTCAGCAAATCTGGGCTGTACAATGCACATCACAGCATCAGGACTGGCGTGTGAGGAAATAGATGCGCTGAGAGTACATAATGCGCGCACAGATGCATGTGCACGAGGATGACTACGTTCCCCAAACCAGTCATGTGACGGCCTCCCCGTCAACAACCACGGATATAGGAAGGTAATGCGGAGAATACGAGGAAATGCGGAAGCAGTGTAAACGGAGCCGTAATGAGCAATCAACACCAATCAATCCAGGAAGGGCAAACGGCGGCAGCTGGTAACTCTGCATGCAGACCCCTGCATAACGGGAAAGGGGAGGCATATGAATGCAAAGATAGTAGGGGATGTAGTAGAAATGCAAAGAGTAAAGAACCGAAATAGCACAGCCAAGTACAGAGGTAGCATAACTGCGGCTGCAGATAAAATGCATCATATGCCATGTGCCTGCAGGATGCAGTAATGTAAGATGCAAAGCCAAGGCAATGCAGGCAACTGTAATGTAACACTAAAGGCAATACCGTTGCAGTAGCAACCGTAAAACAACGGAAATAATCCATGGATATGGCTGCACAGACACACCCAATGACATCACCAGGTATACAGCACAACAGTATTAAGTGTGAATGCACACAACACACAGCGCGATTTCCCAAACGCCGCACCGTAGGGTGTAAACAGACGGGGAACTTTTAATATGTATATGCTGGGTGCTGCCGTGGCCGTGATGCATAGGTATGTGGCAGAGACAGACGGAGTTGCGGAGGATGGTGCCGACAACTACCGTAGGCCTCACAGGAGAAGGAGAGTGTTCAGACCAAGGGTGACCTACCAGGGGCTGCGAGACCTGGAGATAGTAGAGCGCTACAGGGTGGACAGGGACACGTTACACCAAATAGTGGAGCTGTGCTGGCCGCGCCTGAGAACAAGAGACAACAGAGGGGAGCCCATCCCAGTGGACACAAAGGTATGTGTGAGCTTGCGAATACTGGCTACAGGTACCTTTCAAAGGCCAACCGGGGACATAATGGGCATCTCACAGGCATCAGCATCCAGGGTACTACACCAGTTCCTGGATGCCATGTTACCACATGCCCATGAGCACATATATTTCCCCAGATCTCAGGAGGAGTTGGCTAGCAATATGCGCCGCTTCCACCGTGTGGCACAATACCCGGAGGTACTGGGTGCGATAGACTGTACGCACATAGAAATTAAGTCACCACCCGGGGAGCAGGGTAGACACTACATAAACCGCAAGGGATACCCCTCCATCAATTGCCAGGTCGTGTGCAATGCGCAGGGCATTATCATGGATGTGTGTGCTGGCAGCCCTGGAAGCTACCACGACTCCCATATCTGGCATGCCTCACAGCTGTATCAGGTATTCGCCAGGGGGGACATCACACAAGGTCACCTTGTGGGGGATGCTGGCTACGCACTGGAGCCGTGGTTGATGACACCCATCAGAAATGCACACACACACATGCAAGAACGCCATAATGAGGCACACGCACAAACAAGAATAATCATAGAGCGTGTGTTTGGGATGTTGAAATCACGGTTCCGGTGCTTGGATACATCCGGTGGAGCCTTGCAGTACTCTCCAGGCACAAGTGCCCACATATTCATAGTATGTTGTATGCTACACAATATGATTCTGCGGAAACAGCTGCTGCAGGGACATAATGCTGGAGGGCCACCAAGCCCGCCACAACTGCCAGGGCAAGCACAGGCACAGGGCGTTCAGCGCCATGGACACACTGAGCCAGCCCCAGTAGGTAGACAGAGGCGTACCCAATATGCCTACGCCTTGGCAAAGAGGGAACGCATAGCACATACTTTGACAGTGTAGGCCCCATGGACTGACACCTCCTGACCTGCACACACAGTAAAATGGACGCCACACAAACATGTCCGCCCGTAATGTGTACCGTATGCGGACGTATGTGTGACTCCAACAAAGGCACCGCCCAAACACTGCACACCCAATAGCCAGCAGAGCATGGAACGCCAACACCTCACCGCATGCTGGTTCTACAGCACACGGCGTAGCCGTATGCTGCCACTATCGCCGCAAGTCGACCACATATGTACTCATGTGCATACACAGATACGGAAATAGATATCAGTACACATGTAGAAATATATGTACGCATACACAGATATAAAGTACAACAGGGTAATATGGAACCCAGGGATGCAAGTACACAGATAAGTAAGACGCGAAATCTCCACATAGTAAACATAGTGACCGACAACCCGATCATCCGGGAGGGTGGGCAGAGCAGGTAACGCCAGCCATGGAAATGTCAACCTGCATCAATACATATCCGCGTGTCGGGATGATCACCAGTCCACGGTACAGTAACGGGATATGTGCGTGTCATATCCATAGGATATGAGTGCGGAGATACACGCCGCTGCCGGCGATGCGGCCAACGTAGGTATTGTGTTCAACCATCGGTGCGAAAGCGGCAAGCATACCAGTGAAGTGTATGACATTATGAGGAACGTACCTCATTTGGGGTGTAAAACAGTTCATGTTCCTCGCAGTTCCTCAAAGTTCCACATTGAAAATGTCTGTCAAACATCCATTGTTAGGAATGTATATAAATGACATCCTGGTAAATAGAATTTAATCATAGTAATTCATTAAAGGTTCTTCACTGTAAGTAAATCAGCATATTATAATCATCCTATGACCTACCTAGCTGAAGTTGTCACTATGCCATTACTATGTGTTCCACATTATGCCCATTTGTTTCACATTACTAATGTGTGTGTCCCTCAGTTTGGAAATAGAAGGTTGAGAGCCATGGCGGCAATATGTGTATGTGTGAGGTGAGGTTGTCGTGTGTTCCGCTGTGTGTGTGTAATGTGTGTGCCACTGTGAAATGTGTATGTAGATGACATGTCACAGGCGGAGTGTAATAACATGCGTAGGCATACAGTACAGGAACCATAGGCGTATGTACAGCAGTACCCACAAAGTAGTACTGACATCTCCTCAGTGGCTATGCACGTGGCGACGTAAAACGATGCAAAGCGGAAATGTCCCAGAATGTACCACAGGGACATAGCCAACAGGAGATGCAAAGGACGCATGTACAAACCATGACCGTATGTATGGCGGCCATAAGGTAGACTCAACACGATCCATCGGCAACGTTACACAGCATCAGGCATGTACGGCGAAAATATGAATGTGCTATCCCGGCACCGATCGTGAACACTTACGGTCCCGTAAATACCGCTGTGTGTTCCACGACCGTTAAGTAAGCAAGCGGCACATGAATAGGAGGCTACCGGTAGCATACAGGCCGTCCCAAGTATAGGACCACAATCATCGTAACTATCAGTGACAAAATGCCAATGGATAGTAGGCACGGACGAACATCCGCAGATATATAACCGATGTGAAGGAGGAATACGTGCAGGAAGCACACATGCAGGCGATACCGACACCACACGACATCAACAAAACAAACATTCCCGGAACAACAGACAGGTAACCTGCAGCTCCACAAGCAGGGATGGAGCACACACACAAGCATATCTTGTATGTATAAATGCAAGACTCACACCCCGTACCCGTCACCCACATCCGCAGATATACCCCATCGCACATATCAAAGGGATAACAGCTAAAACCGTAGCAAAAACATACAGGCAGTCAATGACAGCAGCATACCCACAACAAGCCGCGTGGGAAACAGTAGCAGCAGCTGATGCATCCATGCATCCGTTGTGTACAGGAATATAACAGCTATGTTACACATCTGAATGCACAACGCCATCGACAGACGCCGCCAGGACACGGAGACCCACATGTCGAACAGAATTCCATACCCAACACACACAATCCACGGCTAACAACACAGCGAAATGTACCTGACACCACACATAGCGGATGCAGTCACACAAACATGATACAATACATACCATCCTCACGAAGGTATTGCAAATAACCAACGGCCACACGAGGAATGAACCATGGCCTAGTGCCGACGCGTAACGTACGAAAGGAGGGGGATCACCGGTGATATGCGCATAAGTACACACCGAGGAATAGCTATTGGCGTGATTAACCCACATGCCTCAGGTGACGCATTTAATATAAGGAAGACTCCCTGGATATTCAAACCGTATGTTCATACCGAACAAATACCGAATACAAAAGAAGGAGTAGCAAGCAAGTACTGACGAATACAGAACCAAAGGCCGGAAGGTATGTCAACCCACGACATGTACTGTTGTGTAACGCATGATACGTGACGAATCTGTACAGTATGTGAATGGTGTGTGTAGGTAAAGATACCTGTCCATCAGGCAGAGAGTGGTGAAAGTTGGTTATGTAATGCTAAGCCACGCAGCATACCAACGACTGTGGACAACGTGTGTGCAGCAGTGGGACAACATGTACACACCTGGGATAACCCCAGGTTAGGCCTGCCACCTTTTCAAATGGCCAAAGTGGGACATTTTCGGGACACACATCAGATGTTACAGGTGGACACATACCCATGGTCAGTACAAAGGGTAGAACTGTACTCTTTTGCCTAAATAAAAGCGTAGTCTTGTAGCAGTTTAGTTGCTTATTGTGTGTCTTGTAACATTTAGGAATTTACATACATAAATAACTATGTTATGCAACTCTTACATAGAAATGGGACATAATTATGTCCTACAATCTCAGGACATTTGCCATTTGTAATATGTTTTGTCAGGACACAACTGCCCAAAGAGGGACTGTCCCTTGCAAAGTGGCACAGGTGGTAACCCTACCCCAGGTCTGCCATAGGGGTTTCAAACACAGAACAATGCCACCACCCACGCTGATGCTGGCAGTGGATATCCAACAATGAAGTGCCACAGCAGGGGATAGGACATGTATGTATAGTGTCACAGCACACATGTGCATGGGCATATACCGTCGATGTCATACGGAATGTGCGCACGTATCCCACGCAGTAGGGGTGACTATGTCAATTATGTGTAATGCAAAGCTGTCATGATGGATATGTTCAGAAATCATAGACAGTATCACAGGCATAGCATGCATGATGGTGGGATGGCCTAATGTTATGTACATAAACAAGATATGTATGGCCTGCACATATGGGACAATGTAGTAGCAGAATAGTTACCCGAAATGGAGGGAACAGCAAGTAACCATGTCCAAACTTTCCGTAGCAGGTGCAATGTGTGTCACAATGATGTCCAGCAGGGCCGTGTGTGAACATCGCAGTAATGTACACAGTAGTGACACCCCCCCCATGGTAGTGTCCACTGAACGGCAGAAGTGGATGTCAACTGTTTTGTCTATACAGTACGTCCGCTGTGGTGGTACCATGGGTCTGTGTCACCCTACCAGCAAGGGAGCTATCACATGACTAGTGACACAGTGTGCCCCTGTGGGATGTGCACAGGACCTATGTCCCACAGCACGGTGTCTGTCCAGTCTGTGGATGTCACACAGACGCCCGGGCCGAGCAATGTGGCATGTGTGCACACATGCAGGACTGCTCCTCCCACCCTGCCCACTGCAAACGCCATGTAGGAGTAGTACATGCATCAGTACTGCGGAGAACATGGCCCATGGCAGAGTAGATTACACCCCTGTGTTAGTGGCATGCAGGTGAGTACAGATGTGTTACATGACTGTCATTTGCATATGTAAACTGTCTGAGCCGGGTAGAGATCACAGCATGACTATACTGAGACATGTAACGTTGTATCCATTGTGTAAGGTACACCACACATGTGTTATTGTAACACTGCCCGCATGTACATGTGTGTATGGCACAGGTGCAAGGGCACCCAAGGTATCAGCTAGACATACAGTCCAGAAATGCGTGGTCCTGCACATGTGTACTCACGCCATGGTGAAATATGGCAACCACAGCACCATGTGGGGCATGTGTGTGTACATCAACCATGTACAACGTGATATGCCTGTATAGGGACAGTATCCATGTGATACACACCGCATGACTGACAGTATGCAAAGGTGATGTGTATGCACTATGTGTGATGTAACTGATGCAATGATATCTACATGATATATCTGCCACACTGACACCTGTATGGGTGTTAGCAATATGAGTAGGATGAGCTAGAATGCTGCCAGGTATGTAGATGTGGTATATGTAGGCATGGACAATACTGTGTGACAGCAGGTAGTGTACGTATGCATATACTGAGCATGAGGGGCCACATGTCTGAGGACTGTGCAATGTCACACGTCCGTGACTTGTTGTAGTTAGCATGATATGCCTGCACCACTGTGTGACCTGTACAGGAGGCACATGGCGTAACATCCCGAGACATAGGGTACGATGTGATGCTGGATGTGTACATTGGCAATAGCATAAAGTGGAATGGTGCTGAAGGGCAAAGAGCGGATCATGTCTGATGTGATACCCTCTGTACCTCCCCAACCACCCATGCAATAGTATGACAGGTGGCCAGCATGGGATGTGGTGTGCTGTGGCGCACATAAGCCCAACAAGGGTGCCAGTAAAGGCATGCAGGTAGTCAATGAGTGTGTGAAGTATGTATGTCAAGATGTGGCCCAGTGCCATACTGAATGGCCCAGTCATGGGTGTAGAAATGCAGCCCCATACGTGCAATGCAGTACCACCCATGTGTAGTGTGATAGATGTGGTAGTGTGGTGGTCAGGGTACACAACATACATGAATGGGCTAGCAGTCACTGCAGTGTGCTGCTGCAGAGACATGTAACAGCCAGGTTGGCGGGATACAACAACTATGGCGATTTGAGGTGACATTGGGACTGTGTTCCCGGACATAACATGTGCATGGCAGTACTATGTATGTGTCCACAGGGTTAATACAATGTCCAGCCAAGGATTGGAACCCTGTAGTGAGTGAGAGTGTGTAGTGTTGGTAGGTACCCCATTGGCAGGCACGATGCCAGCAACATCTGTGTTGGCAATGCCTGCATGACTGTGGTATGCCGCATTGAATGTGGATGTAGTCAAACAGCAGAGACATACCACCACACTGCGTGAGGGCCCACACTGCAATGTCTGGCAGTCATGTATAGGTAGCTAGCTGTGGAGTATGTCATGCACCATGAGGACACACCATGACTGTCAAGTGACACACCACACACAGGTGAACATAACTACTGTGCAACAGCCTGCACATGTGCCCATACAGCACGTGTGCATGGAACAGGAATACCACTGTGGCGTCTGTGAAAAGGCCAGTACCACCATGTCTCTGTGTGGAATAGCATGGTCCCTACCAGTGTGTAAATGTAGCAGAAGTGCACTGTGATCAGTGTTGGTATAGGCACATAGACTGTCCATCGTACGGGGTGCCATGCCATCAACTACCTCTGTCAGTGGATGTCAGTAATACCGGCTGTAGAGTGTATGTACCATGCATGCTGCTATGGTTGTGTGTTTAGGGTGTGGCTAGCAGGGATGAGAAGCATGGATGTTCAGCAAACAGAGGGGGGATGTGTGTAGGCCTAGCACACAGACACATGGAGGTTTGGTGCATGCCGAGGGTAGTGTAGGTATGGTATGTGTCGTGTAATGTGTCACCCAGCTATGCGTACTGCATGGCCAAGCATGTGTGGGTACATGGGAGTCCATACTAGGGAAGGGCGTGTTGCTGTCAATACATAGCAGTAGCAACTGTCCTAGGTGCAATGTACAGTATGCCAACACGACCGGCATGTAACCTGTGGTGTACAGTGTATTCACTGTCGCGTGTCACAATGTGCGTAGCGGTCACGAACATGGGTATCTGAACATGGATTACCTATGATGCAATGTGTCTTGGGAATATACAGTATGTGTGTAAATCACTGCATGGTGTGGGAACCACCCACCCGTGTGTGTTGCAGTCCAGGTATGTGCCTGGGAGGTATGATCTGTGTACAATCTGGACTGGCAGGTGTGCCGTGTAGGGCATGGAGGCAGGTCCCAGGCACTGCAGATAAATGACATGTGTGCTGTACTGTGTGTGCAGTGCTTGTGTACAGCACAGTGGAGGGTGTAAGCATTGTCACACATCACTGCATGCTGTGCCTACCTGTGACAGCCCTGCCGGAGACAGACATGTGACACCGCTGCACAGGCAGCATAGCATGTGAAGATGTACATGTGGGCTGCACACCATAGGCAGATGTCCACAGGTCATGTGTGCCACGGTAGTGTGGTTGAACACGACTATCAGACTGGACAAACACCACATGCCTGCATAACTACAGTATGACCATAGTCAACAGTCCCAGTGACAGAGTAGGCCAATGTACACTATCCCTGCGTGCAGACCACTGGCTACTGGACACCTGGCTAGACACACACCTGGAGGGTTAATTCACCATTGAGCCATCACATGTCCCAGTCCATGTGGGCCGTACAATGTCATCACAGGGTGGTCACAATAGCAGGTGGCAAGGCAGACACGGTGTACCAGGTGATGTGTCATGTGTGCATATGTCGAGTAGCACAGCCGCTCACATGTCTGCAACATACTGGTGCACGATGTATACTGTTACATGATGAATGGAACTGCACTGTCATCCACTACAGGGCCATCTGACACAGGTGTGTTGTGACTGATGTAACCCATGTTTGCACAGGATACACACTGCTGTTGTAGGCAGCCATGCTGGTGGCTACCAGTGATATATGCAGTGGTCATACAGACATACCGTACACAGTGTTCATGCAGGAATGTCCATTGTCGTGGACGATGTGCTGCTATGTGAATGTAGGTGTGTGTTGTGAATGTTACACATCCAGAAGACACCATCTGGTGCAGTCATGGTTGTCAACACCAGTACACACATCCACAGCAGTCAGAACCCAGTCCTGACAATGTGTGTCAGTCACCCTCGTACTGTGTGACATATGTGCACATGGCGGAACACCTCCCACTGTCATCTAAGCTGGCTACAAAATGGCTGGAATGTGCTGTAGAAATGTACAATGCTGGTAGCCCAATGAAGTACCTGGAATCAGACACAGTACGCTATGTCAGCCATGTAAACCATGCACAACAATGACCGCCCAACAGACACAAACAATGCATTGACACATGGAACATGTGCACATGACAACCCCCAATGAGGTATGTTGCACATATTGATGTACAATTGTCATCTATGGCCATAGCATGGATGCAGACACACATACTCCACAGGTAGTACCATGTGATGTAGGTAGGGGGGCATTGCTCATGTACATGTCACAGTAGCTGTACACACACATGTCCTGCATAGCCGTCATGTAGGGGTAGCTGTGGTATGTGACTACTGGACATGCCCGTACAAATGACCATGTCCCACAGGAGATGTGTTATGTGTACCACATGTGACGTGCTGACAACAAGCTGCGATATGTACGGCTGCCGGTGTACCTGTGTGACATTGTCTGTGATGGGTGCAAAGGCATATAGTATCGTATTGCATGCACACAAGCCCCACATAGGTCCATAGCCTGTACATACAAGACAAGGAGTGTGTGGGATGATAGCAACCCACAGGAGGAGATGGGTATGGCCGGCAGGCCACAACCACATGTGTGTGTATGGTGTTCATGTCCACCACACATGACCATCTGAGAGGCTAGTGTTACAGCTGTACAGGGTTGCATGCATATATGTTCAGCAACATCCCTGTGTGTCCCACCACTGGCCTGTGGACCGATGGACACCAACCATATGTGCAGATATGACATGTGCACAGCACATCACAGATGCCTACTGTAGAACAGGCTTACCGTGTAGACATGTGCACAGTAGGTCTGTGCCAGCTGCAGTCAAACATGTAATGTGCCGAACCACACCAATAGTCCAGGCCATGCCACAGATGGACGTGCATGCATCTGTGTATGTATGGCTGTGAATGTCTCCGGCATAGCAATATAGCTGTGTCACCGTTGTGAACAACAATATGAATGTGTCATATGTGTGAGGGGTGCGTCATACGCATATGGCCTGATCGACGATACCATCAGTGACCCTGCTATGTGAACATCCCTGTCCCCATACATGGATACCTATGCTGTGCCCAACACCACATTCACAGAGGGAGGGATGGCGGTGTGTAGTGCAGCAGCAGACATGGGGGTGGCAGCAGGCACTGGATGTACACATATGTGGTACTCACATCAGTGCAGGCAACCATCCATGTGCACGGGATAGCGGTGTGTGTCCACATACAGCACTGTGTTGATCAATATCCCAGCACATAGCACCTGCCAGGTTTACAGTGTATGCATGGATGTGTGATACCTGCATGCACCAGACACACCCTCAGCAAGCAGCGTGCAGCATACCTCAGCTGAGGCCAGTGTCCACACCATGGCGATAGACATGTTGAATGTCCATATACACATAGCACTGACATATGGAATGGACAGCCACCCTGCCAATATCGTAAACCCCCAGGTGGATCACAACCCAGTGCCATGTATGTGGCATACCCTGCCATACCATGCAGACCTGCCCAGCAAGGCTGCATGAGCTATCACAGTCCTACATGGTGCAATGGACAAAAGGCACTCTCACTATCAACCATACACAGCAGTAATGTGGCGGTGATGCACCCTGTGGTGTCACAGGTGCTGTGTGATGCTTTGGACAATGTGTGTGTGTACATGCTATGCATGGCCTGTCCTGCTAATGTGTCATGGGTACACATTGCCCTATGTCTATCACATGTGCAACACAGGTGAGCTGTGGCAAGTTGTCCGACACCCGTACAGTGCTGTGTGGATGTACATGGCACGACACATGCATGTGCAGGTGTCCATGTGTATGTGTACAGTGCCACTGCTGACGTTCACAATGGCTACAGACGTGATGTGTACTGACATATACACAGCGTCCAGGTGAACAGCAGCACCGACGTCACATGGGGACCTATGCCAGTGATATGGACACAGGTGCAGCCAGGTACACATGTCCACAGCTGGCTAACATCTACATGGTGCGTGTACAGTGTGATGGGGTGGCAAACAGATATGGTGTGACACACTGCTCAATGGTGTGAAGCCAACACATCGGCTGTGTCACTGCCACGATGCCTTCACAGATTACTGTGCAGATGTCGTACTTGTCATAGCAATGTATCTCCAACAGTATGCCAGCACAGCAGTGTAAATGTGACCTGCCACCATCATTATGTCTTACAGATAATGCCACGATCCCGGCTTCCTGCATTCAGTCGACAGGAGGAGGAGGTGATCATACCATACCTCCATAGTATTCATAACATGTTATTTAGTCATGTGCCACAGCAGGCACAGGAACGACAGGAGATGTGGGAGGAGATGTGCAGGAGGGTGAACAGCCTGGGCAGATACAACCGCACTTATCAGCAGATCCGCAGGCACTGCACAGACCTGATCCGGCATGCAAAACAGCGTGCCGCTGCAATCGCCAGACAACAACGTGGGACAGGTGGTGGGCCACCAACCCAGCCCCCACTCACAGCCACGGAGGAGCTCCTGGCCAGTCTGTGGACACCCACGGAACAACACGCAGAAACCCATGTGTCCATCGTGGAGGTGGGTGTCTCCCGAACTATGAGCTTGGAGCTGCATGGTAAGTCAGGGTTGCATGTTTGTATGATAAGTGACGTGGGGGTGGGTATCATAGTACAACACATAATATAGCCATACATGCCAGGTATATGGCCACACAAGACGCATACTACAGTATGCTATGTTGTGTTAGCAGACATGTGCATAGCACATGCTAACTCACAGACATGATGTGACATGCACACTGCTGACTGTGGCGATAGTAATGGATAATGTGTATACCTTTGTGTCATCCCTTTACAGGTACGTCTGGCATGTCGCAAACACAAGGGTCTGTTGCAGGTAAGTCTGTTGCTAGTCAAAGGCATGATATGGTGTATTGATATTCCCCATGTGTCCAGGCATGACATGCACACCTGTGTGTGCCCCAGTCACGGTATACAGGTTGCACCACCCGACACACACACCACCCATGTACAGTAGATACAACCGTTAGCGTAGAGTGGCATGACACCACACGACCAATTGGTGTGTCACGTGCATTCAGCTATGCATACAATGGTGTAGGTGTTCCACAATGGCTGCATGTGTAGTATGCATCGGTATGCCTCTGCAGTATGCACACAGTACCACATAGTGAGCTGTGATCTTGCCAGAGCACAGGTGTTACCAATGTGACCTATGCCCCTGCATCGGGTGCACACGTTGTGACATGGCACATGCCATGTCCCATGCATGTGGATGTCTGGCTGCAACATTGTCACACCATGACATGACCTATGCACAACATAGCAGACATCCACACTGTCTGCATATCTGTAGGGAATGTGACACCTTACACTACTATGGTTGTATGTCACATGGGCCACCACAGGGCCATGTGCACGATGTCCACCACACACAATTGTCAATGACCCAGACAGACAAGGCCATGGTCGATACCTACAGGCATGTTGCCACACAGTACATCCACAGTGGGTAGTCACCGTTGCACCCTGTACACACATAGTGGGCTCATCACTGTAGTGGCCCCCCTGGACATCTGATGTAGTACACCACTGACATGGAATGCCTCTCCACAGCTACCACAGGTGCCTCCAATATCCACCACATATGTGCTGCTGAGCGGCTTAACTGACTGACAGACATGGCAATGTAATGCGTCCAGGTCACGCATCACACAGAAACATAACTGTGTCCTGCTACTGTGCAGTGGCACAGTGCCCGCACTCCACACTGTACAGCTATGTACACAGCTCACACCAACCGCACCTGCACAGACATCCCTGTTACCCATACAGTGTATCTGTAGACTGTACACATAACACTGCACCATGACAGCCATTTGTGATGTGGTGCATGCGGTGGGACACCATCGTCACATGTCCACATGATACCACACATGTTTTGCGGTGTACATGACATAGTGTCGGCAGACGTGTGTACTGTCAACTTCGCCTGTGGCTACACGGTGTATCGCGGTGATGCATGCAAACTACCATGAATGTGTGTACTGCATGCCTACTAAAAGACACCTGCCTGTTGTACTGTTCCCACCAGGGCAGTGTGCATACTGCCACTAGGAATGTGTGGTCTACATTCACTGGTCTGTGGCGTGTGAATGCTGCATGCCACCTGCAATATCACATGCATGATGTCTGTGTGTGTGTGTGTGTGTGTGTGTGTGTGTGTGTGTGTGTGTGTGTGTGTGTGTGTGTGTATTGTAACTGACGGTATGCCTTTGTATTGGCAGGTGCTGTAGGTGAGTTCCTCCTGCGGTCCAGCTGATGCTAGTGTCCCCACAGATACTAGTGGTGATGACCATGTGCATGAGGCACAGGCAGGGTCGTCACAGGCACACACTGTACCATTGGATAACATCACACTACGTCCCCTTCATCCCTGAACACGGTTGGATGCGACACATACCCCAACACCGTTGCCCATAGATGACGGTCAGTCAGCGTCTGTTGGCATCGAGCAGGGAATGTGGTGGCTGCAGAAGGTGTGGTTACACGATGTTGCCAGTGTAATGACTGGTGCAGTGCCACGCAGGCATGTGGCAGGTGCTGCTCGTAGGGGAGCACCGCTAGACATACACCTGCCGTGCAGGGTGCAGCAGCTGGTATAACCAGATGCATGTTCCAGACTGTAATGGCGGCGCAGGCACGTGCTGAACGGCAGAACCAGGAAGGGCAGAGGCTGCAGAGGTCTGCAATCCGTCCATGAATGACAACATCCAGGCATTGGCGAATGCCCAACAGCATCTTGCCGATGTTCTGGATAGGAGATTGGGTGAGATGACTGGTATCCTCGACCAAGGCATGGCCATCCTTGGCGTGGCTGTCCGTGCAGGAACACCAGGTAGGGGTGAGGCATAGAGACGGGCGAGGCCAGCAACACCACCTGGTGCAGGTCAGCGTGCGTGCCACCTCCCATGCCCACCCAGTGCTGGTAGCAGCAGCAGTGCAGCTGCTACTACACCCCACACCAGGACAGAGCAGGCCACATGGGCGTGGCCCTGGGCGGCCCGCGTGCACGCGTTTCCAGCTGACATGTGACATCGGAGAGTGGACTGTCTGTACCTACACCCGGTCGTGCCCGTGCGACCCCATGCAGGCCTGGTCACGCCGCGGCGGACACAGTGAGCCGTAACACCTGCACTGTACAGTCTGGGGCTGCCAAGCATACCCTGTGTAGGCATCACAGATTAGTGAACTGTGTATACACAAACCCACACACAGCAAACACGACTGTAGGGCTCCACCACACCCACATGCAATGTACACAGTTATGCCCAGTCAATGCACAGGCCCTTACACACACACATGATGTCATCCATTGGTACAGCCTATGCCTGTGGCACACATATCACCCTGTGCATATGATGAAGTCTCTGCCACATAACTGTGAGCTACACCATCAGTGCATGGTTATGCAAACATATTCTGATGCACAGGGTGGACAAGATAGTGAGAGGTGTATGTGATACCTGTGTCCCGCATATGCGTGATGTGTATGTTGTGGTGTGTGTGTATGGCTGGTGACAGGTGTGTATGTGATGTGGGTTGTGCACTGACATCATGCAGCAGACATACCATGCAGGACAGGTGCAGCATTCATTGTTCTGTGTACACGGTATGTGTGGTGGTTACATGTGTAGCACCATGTTGGTTCAGTTAACCCGTATGACAATGATGGTGTACTTGCATGTGCCTACTGGGAGCACTGTAATTAGTCCCCCATGCGTAGTCGTGGGGTACCCACAGGCATGTCTGGCAACATCAGCATAGCACAGGTACCCGCTTTCGGCATGGACCCTACATAGGAGCATAGGCGCATGTACATAACAGGGTAGTGCCCTATGACGTAATGTGGACCTAGCGTGACCGTGTGTGGCTGCTAACACCCCTCAGGATGGGGATGCCACATCCATCAGTCCCAGTCCCTCGTCCAGCACTGACACACAGATGATGCCTGGCGCATAACTATATTCACACATCCACACCTCATTATTGAGTCCTGGGCAAGGCAATCAGTGCCTTTCCTTCACATGGGCTGGCACTCCTCGTGTTGTAGGGGTCTCCGGCCATTGACCCTGTTCCCCAGCATCACACTCATCTTTGTGGTGATGTGGCGTGACAGTCGCTTCTGTGCCCGTGTTTGCCTGGAGCCTAGGAAGTGGAATATGCCCATGTCACCCAGGTCAGACATGGCCGTGTATGCCAGGCACAGATCACCACAAAGCAGATGTGCTGTGAAGGTTTACAGCCGGGTCCCTTGGTCATGCAGCTTGTGACACATGTCCTAGCACCGTCATCCCCGCCTTGTGTAACGTTTGTGGTCCTTCCAAGTGCTGCAGGCGTCTGGTTAGCTACAGGCCAGATGTGCCAATGTACGCAGTCATTGCTCTGGTGTGTGATGTGTACAGGGGTACAATGAACACCCCTGATGTTGATGCGATTCCTTCCAGACCAGGAGGCCACAGTGGAATGTCTTCACACCCACATTGCCATTGTGTGTGTTGACAGATGTTAACGACAGGTGTCGTAGCCATTTCCATGAACATGTCCACCATCTGGAATGGCTTACCACCTACATGTGACATTGGGCCGAACATGTCCTTCACACTGGGTAGGTCTGCACCTTCTCTGGCATGTAGTAGCAGGCCATGGCTCTGGCACCAGTTATCCATGTCTCTGACGCCCTAGGTCGATCTCCGTGTCACATGGGGTGTTGGGTATGGTGGCGGTCGCGTAGTCATCTGCATACCTTGTCTGCCACAATCCCCCTATGATTGCATGCACATTGGAAGGTCGAATGCCATATGGCAGGGGGCCCAGGACCGAGACCTGTGGGCCTCCACTGGAGACCAGATATGAGTGTGACAAGGCACCAGGAACACCAACCCTGTGTGGTGTGACCTCCAACCTTTCTGAGAAGCATCGGGTGACATATGTCCACACATGTATGCTGGCGAGCCTTTCCATGAGTCCCATGTGTAGTGTGCTCTGAACGGCTCCCACCAGGTCATGGTACTGTGTGCAAACCCACGTATCCCCATCAATGGCCTTGGTGACCACTCCAGACAGGACGAGCAGGTTCGGGAGGCAGGATCCGCCCTTGACTATGTTGTTGTGGGTATGTTCCTGTATTGGCTGTACACCGCTGTCTGTATCCATGGGCACCTGTATGGACCTCCCCACAGCTTTGCAGACAAGGCTTGTCAAGCGGATAGGATGTGGCTGTCTACAGTCCATAAGAGCACTACCCTGGCATAGTGGGACCACAGATGCCATATGACGTCCATTGGGGACATAGCCCATAGTAAGGCTAACATGACACAGTGGCTGCATGTGTGGGCCGTGGCCCTCAATGAGGATGGGTAGCACACAGCCAGGAACACCATCGGTGCCCAGTGGTGCTGTGTCAACCACCATACAGATATGGGATCACTCCAGGCCATATGAGATGTTTGGGAGGCTACACTCTGGTGGGATGGATATGTCCCCTCTTGGGGGGGGGTGTATGCATGGAAGATGTCCGCTGGTTTGCAGACAATGTCTGTGGGTGCAGTGACCATTGTACCATTCTGGACCATTTCCAGCCAAGTCTGTGTGCCCCCAACCATGTCCTTACCACAGTTAAGGAAGGCCCTATGGTTGTCTCATGTGCCCTCTGCAGTACCACTCCCACAAGCGGCCGTGGATGATTGTGTGTGTGGCCGTATGGTGATGCTTGTATGAATGGGAGATGGTTTCCCTGGTATTGACATTGCTCTGTCATGTATTAGCTCCAACTGTTGATGTACAGCTAGTCAGTGGCTGCGGTCCACCACACCATGTGCCTACCTGTGGTGGACAAGGTCCTGATGTTATCATGTTTGCCTGTTGCAGACATGCATGTGGGTGCTCAGAGAATGCATTCGTTAGGCGGTTGCCAGTCTGGCCTGGGTTCAACACTGGCATGGAGGACTTGTAGGGTACCACACCGGTCTTATGATGTGTGTGGTTTGTTGTGGAGAGGTCATCACTTAGGTCCCCCATGCCGGTGTTGGTTACAGGATGTGGATGACCAGTGGATCCACTATACAGTCTGGCATCACCATTGAGGGCTGTACATCCTGTGTGGGGCATATCCTCACCATGTGTGATGGGCAGAACTGTCAGACATCCCCCCCAGTATGTATGGTGCATGGCTGTTTAACAGTGGCCAGGTGTGAGAACACCTGTGACTTGTGGCGTAGTGTGTTGTGCCATGGCTGATGTACCCAGTCTATGTATGGGTGGTTCATGTCACCCAATACGGTGCTGTTATGAGAGCATGCCCACTCACCAGTGTCCTCAGGACATCTGTGCAGGTAGCCTGTGTTTGGGAGGGTTGTCTGTAGCATGCATCTACAAACTGTAGGCCAGTCCTACACATGGTTAATTGCACCCAGATATTCCCGATGCAACGGCCATGTCTGTGGCATGGCGGGTTGCTGTTGTGTGGCTGGACACACACGACGGTCCACATTCCGCCACCCATGCCGTCGCACCATGTATGCATGTCTGCTCTGTGCCGAGTCTAAGTGTCTGAGCATGCCCAGTAGGGCAGTGATGTACTGATCAGTAGTTACTTGGTATTCCCGACTGCAGCACGCGTGTTACTGCATCGCGACCTTGGGATGGTAACAGAGCTGCGTGACTGCTCACTCTGACTAACTCCTGATCGGCGCATTGCCTCTGCAATGATACCACCCCGTGAGTATGCCTCCTGACAGCGCTCTGCTCAGTAAACTCGGTAGCGCGTTCTGTAAATGCTTCGTACTGTAGTGTGTTCATGTAGATAGGCGTAGGTTTGTCTCCCGTCCCTTCTGTGTGTGTGTGTGTGTGTGTGTCTCTGTGTGTGTGTGTTTCCAGCTGCCTCTGCGAATGAACATGCTTTTAGGCGCTCCGCAACACAAAACTTGGCTATTGCCAACTATTGTCTTGCGGGTGACGTCACCAGCCTACAAGGATGCCTCTGACAGCCCTTCAGTAGCTTCGGTAGCGCATTCTGTAAATGCTTCATACTGTAGTAAGTTCATGTAGATAGGCGTAGGTTCGTCTCCCGTCCCTTCCGTGTGTGTGTGTTTCCAGCTGCCTCTGCGAATGAACATGCTTTTAGGCGCTCCGCAACACATACCTTGGCTATTGCCAACTATTGTCTTGCAGGTGATGTCACCAGCCTACAAGTATGCCTCCGACAGCGCTCTGTTCAGTAAACTCTGTAGCGCGTTCTGTAAATGCTTCATACTGTAGTGAGTTCATGTAGATAGGCGTAGGTTCGTCTCCCATCCCTTCCGTGTGTGTGTGTGTGTGTGTGTGTGTGTGTGTGTGTGTGTGTGTGTGTGTGTGTGTCTCTGTGTGTGTGTGTTTCCAGCTGCCTCTGCGAATAAACATGCTTTTAGACTCTCCGCAACACATACCTTGGCTATTGCCAACTATTGTTTTCTGGGTGGCGTCACCAGCCTACAAGTATGCCTCTGACAGCGCTCACTTCAGTAAACTTCGATGGCGTTCTGTAAATGCTTCATACTGTAGTAAGGTCATGTAGATAGGCGTAGGTTCGTCTCCCGTCCCATCCGTGTGTGTGTGTGTGTGTGTGTGTGTGTGTGTGTGTTCCCAGCTGCCTCTGCGAATGAACATGCTTTTAGACTCTCCGCAACACATACCTTGGCTATTGCCAACTATTGTCTTGTGGGTGACGTCACCAGCCTACAAGTATGCCTCTGACAGCGCTCTCTTCAGTAAACTCGGTGCAGCGTTCTGTAAATGCTTCATACTGTAGTAAGTTCATGTAGATAGGCGTAGGTTCGTCTCCGTCCCTTCCGTGTGTGTGTGTGTGTGTTTCCAGCTGCTCTGCGAATGAACATGCTTTTAGACTCTCCATAACACATACCGGCTATTGCCAACTATTGTCTTGCGGGTGACGTCACCCAGCCTACAAGTATGGCTCTGACAGTGCTCTCTTCCAGTAAACCGGTAGCGTTCTGTAAATGCTTCATACTGTAGTGAGTTCATGTAAATAGGCGTAGGTTCATCTCCGTCCCTTCCGTGTGTGTGTGTGTTTCCGTTGCTTTCGCGAAATTCTTCTGGATAAGCAAATTCTTTAAACCGTTCACAATCAACAGTGTGATATTTAATATCATGTTAAGACTCACATTGTTGATTGTGAACATTCTGAACTTTTGCTTTTTCTGCAGGCGTTGTGGAAACAAAGCGAAAAATGCATGTTTAATTAACTGTTTAAATGTTACGAAGACTTGTGTTGTGTCAAACTACGGGGACTATTCTTGCTGCAGGTTGCTGGTTTGTTTGTGTTTCATAGTACAATATCATGTAATGCGGTGTTCATAGTATGCTTTCTGTGATGTTGACATGTGTGCGTTTGGTTAGCGGTGCGTCTCTGCTTTCTATGCTGTGGCTACATGTTCATTGTTCGCATAGAAAGTGACAAATGGAAGTGTAAGGGTGGACATTTAAAGCCTGGATACTTCCATGTTATGTATGTAAATCTCGCAGGGCCAGCGGGTGATAAGCGCATACATGTCTATGAAGTACCTTTGGATACCATATCGCGACGTGGAAATTGCGAAATGTTTAAGTTGACTGTTCCGTCTACCTATGTGTGACATGGTTTGTGGCCATAGGGTGCCAGCAAGTCTTTCCTGTTCATTGGGTGTTTGCCATGGTCTATTGACATCAATCCTATTAATTCACGAAGGATGTCTTTCATTGGTGGCAGCGCATAGTTTGACCATCGTATGTCATTCCCAGCAGGCGTTGAGATTGTGCCATTGGTATGTTTACACAGGTGACCCATCTGTTCCACTGTTTGGAAGCGTGTGATCCCCATTGATGTGCTGGCAGATTGAGTGCTGTGTACGCCGGTATCTGCTTAGCGGTCTGGCTTTGAATGGGAGTGTGTACTGTAGTCCCTATCTGTATTTGCTGGGTTATGCCTTGCAACAGCTGTGGGATTCCCCCAGTTTTGAAGCTATGGGTGTCATCTTGGCGTCGTTTGTCCATCCATGGGAACTGCCTACTGGACACTAGTATCGGGCTGTAAACATTTCACAGCTGCATTCTCCATTTCCGGTGGATGATCGGCATTATTATTGCGGAGTAACGCATATGCCATGGCCACATCCCGCACACGGGGCGGGACAACGAATCATCTGCCAATCCACACCGACACCCATTTTGCATACCACGATCCCATGTCTGCAACCCTCGACAGTACCCCTTGCACACCCTTCATGTGTGCGGAAATGGGATGTGAACGCATGCGTGTATGGACGAGCAGCCTGGGGTGTCCTATTCATATGTCCTGCATTTCTTGGACGGTTGTCATCTCCCTTGAAGGCGCTTGTGGTGCATATATCTACCTGTGCCGTAGTCATGGCTGTCACCTCTTCTGGTTCACTATGCTGCCCACACTTACTTAAGGAGTAATTTTGGGTCCTGCAATGGACACGATGTGCATATGTAAAGTGTAGAACATGTTGGACTGTGTCCATTCGCCAGTGGGTTTGACTGCCGGAGGATATGTTCCCCAGTCCGGATGTCTGTCTGCCTACCCATATTATGTAGTGCTACGGAACCCGTGTCCTTCCACAATTTACCCATATGGTGTTACTGTAGTACTGCAGGTTGGCAACTGCTTTAAGTAATCCTCAGAGGTACCATTGTGAACTATCCACCACTGTATTGTCATTATAACTTTGCCGGTACATGTAGAACCTATTTATTCATGACAGTATGTTATTTATGTGTGGGAGCATATATTTTAACCATAGTATGACCTTCCTAGTTGGCGTTGTTGGTGTGCCATTAATATGTGTTCACAGGGCATACGTATGTTCCGAGAGTGGAAGCGGGTGATCCCCACATACTTGCTAGCACCTTGGCTGATGTGTACACGGGATTCGCATGGCAGGATGGATGTCTGGGTGTATCTACTGTTGTTTCCATCTGTATGTCCTGTGTTATGCCTTACTACGGCTGTGTGATTCCACCAGGTTTGCTATTATGGGTGCCATCTTGTCGATGCGTTTGTCCATCCTTGGGAAATGCCTACTGGACACTGATGTAGGGCTGAACACATTTCACACCTGCCTTTAGCATTACAGTGGATGCTTTGCATCCTTAGTGGGGACTAAGGCGTGCTGTACCCACAGCCCTCCCACGGGCGGGACAGCGGATTATCTGCCAAACAACACCGAGCCCCATTTTGCATACCCAGGATCCCATGGCTGCAACCCCACGATGCGCATTACACATCCTTCATGTGTGCGGAACTGGGATATGGGCGACATGTATGAACACGACACAATCTGGGGACCTCTGTTCATATGTCCTGCATGTCATGGACAGGTATCATCAACCTTAAACACGCTGGTGGTGCATATGTCTAGCTGTGCGTGAGTCATGGTTGGTACTCTGATTGGCCGATCTCGTGTATAAAGGTGTAAGCGCTTAATTTTGGAGTCTACAATGGACACGATGTGCCTTTGTAAAGTGTAGAACATGTTGGATTGTCACCATCTGGCCAGTGGTATTGACTGCGCTGTATGTTCCCCAATCGTGGATGTCTGCTTGACTACCCATCGTTTGTATTACATGGCCTATCTATATCCACGTGCCAGTAGAAATACAGCAAACCGTCGCGTCCTGCCCATCTTCATAAACGACATTATGGAGCATATATAGGCAAAAACAGACAATGTCAAATCTGATAGACTCCACAGTGAAAGGATACTGAGCTCTTTCACCTACTAACATGGGGCATACGTCGGAGATGCGGAATGCATGACATAGCCGTCCCTTATACACTCTTCAGAGTCGGTTTACAGCATAATAACCAATAAACCTGCTCATAGTTAGGTGGACAGTGCTCCAAGTCTTGATTATAGCATTGACATATACATATCAGTGTTGCATACCTTACTTCATGGAAACAATAATACGGCAACAATGTGTTAATATAAATACAATATTGGTAAATACAATCAGTATCTTGAAACATAGTTGATAATTGTTGTGAGTGCACCTTAGAATGTAGTGTGTTGATCGGGATATTGTATATCAATGTGTATAATTGTAGCATTCACGATAACAAAGCATGGAATCAATAAGTACTATTTAAGCATATATTTTACAATTATGAATGTAAATGTGTGGAGGAGACATCCTTAACCTTCCCTGGTTCCACTGGATCACACACGCACATGCACTCGCATGTCCGGATTGTGGAGTTCTGGCGCGCGCACATGCATATCCGTTGTCCGTTTATATATGTTTACTCTGTCTGTGTGGTTACGTGTTAGCGTTAGTTGTGACTATTCGGTAACATATGTCTGATCGGTTGACGGGCGTGTGCAGAAAGCACTTACAGCTTTATATATGTAACAGTCTTTTGCAGCATGGACGCATACGTACCGTTCACATCTATATGTTCTATAATTGTAATTCAAACGTGACTGCATTCACGTTTGCCGGTTACTGTGACCAGTACACGTTAGCTGTTCATTGTCATTAATATGCATACCCATGGTACCTATGTACATTTACATATACCCCCCCCGCACTCACGCACGTCACAGGCCTCCATACTCCTGCTGGGAAAGGTGCGGTACTGCATGTTGAACATTCCTAATTCCCCCTCGCTCATGGCCCAGGATGCATATGTCGTCACCGCAGGGCTGTTCAGATGACAGGTGCTTATATCCCCTATGCATACAGGCCTTCGATTGTCAGGGTGTTGCTGTGGTGCTTTGGGTTTGGTCTTGTCCGCCCACTGCAACGAACTGCCCTGACCCTGTATGAATGTTAGATGAGTCACATGGGCACGCTTTGTCCGCGTCTATGGTACCATGTCACCCCCCCCAATTATTAGAACCGTAGCCGATTGGCGGTGTACCCGTTGTAGATCTTGTTATACTAATTGCACACGGTCTGGTCGAACGGACCTATTTCCATTACTAACCCTCGGTATGTATGGCCTGTGTCGCAATATTACAAGGGTTTACCATTGCGTGGCGACTTTCACTGAGCCACAGACATGTCCGTTGCTTGGTTTGGGCGGTTCGCTGTGCCACACATTTAACATAACGGAACAGGTTGAACAGGTCAAGCATGAGGACAGCGGGTTCTCCATCACTGTTTAGTGTTGAATCGCTATGTGGAGTTTGTTTTGGCGAGACAATGTCGACATTGTTAACGGACATCTCGCGCGAACGTCCGATTGCCCGGTGGCGTATGTCTCGTTTGGGCGCGGACAGGCATTATGCTGTGCCATTATGTCTGGGGATATATGGTTTCTTGACATAGATGATATGCCATACTAGCAATGGCCCGCGTCTGGGTGTGGGTACTGCTGTATTACCCACGGGAAGAGTGGCCTTAGGTTAAGTGGTGCCCTAGGCAGAAGTTGCCACCGATACATCACCCGCTACCCCCCTCCTGGTCTACCTACACCAAATAGAGTCTGAAATGGTGCCCCGAGTAGAGCAACGCCCTAGATGGCTACCTACTTGGCCTATGCCTAAGGCCGGCTATGTGTGTGGTCCCTCGGGCATCGGACTCGGGAACGCACCACGTCTGCCGTGGGTATGTCCAGCATTACCCACATCCAGCCCAAAGGCAGTCAACACAGCATCCATGGGTCCAGATGGTGTCCCAGCTGTGTACTCCAGGAACTCTATGGGGAAATAAACCCACACTTAGGACAGCTGTTTAATCTTAGCCTCACCTCAGGATCGTGCCCGGAAGTAGTAGATCAAGGCGACTGTAGTCACACTCCACATAGATGGTGCCTCCACTGACCCTGGTTATTACCATACCATTAGTTTGACAAGCCTTATCTGCAAAGCCATGGAGATGGATCATAATGGAACACATAGATAAAGACATAGGGGACTCGCATACTTTGGATACAACCCAGTTTATCTTGGTCAAAGTCAGATCATGCCTTTTACACGTGTTTGACTTTGTAGAATCAGTCACAAAGGCCATTGATGAGGGTAAAGCAGTCCATACAGCCTACCTCCAACCTGGCAAAGGCCTTCACACAATACCCCCCTGGTATAATTGATAAACCCGTCATCTTGAATGTAAATCCAGCGTTACATCGCCATATGGGTTGCAAACTGGCTAAGTCACAGAACACACATGGCCATAGTTGCTGGCGCCATGTCATACTCACAGCCAGTCACAGGTGGTGTCCCATGGGGCTCAGTCCTGGGTCCACTATTTCTCAGCATCTACGTTTCCAAAGTACACGCATACACAGGGGGGTTATGGGTGACAATGTTTGCAGATGACTGCAAACCAGGTGCCAAAGTCAGACACACATCTGACACAGATATCCTTCAGGAGTGCCTCACAGATGTGGATAAGTGGTGCCAGAGACATGTCCTACAGCTAAATGCCAGGAAATGCATAGTCATACCCGCCGGGAAGAACAAGGTTACCCCTAGCTACCATATAGGTGGCAATCCACTAAGCACAGAGGGGTTACCAGTGATCTGGGGACCCGGTTGTTGTTAACCGTTCGTTAGACACACGTTGCTAACTTAGTTAGGTAGACCTTCCACATTGCCACATCATCATGAAGGGATTCACATCTAGATCAGGGGAGGTCATTGTCCCCTTGTACTCATCACTCATTAGACCTATGATTGGGTACAATGCCCGTTCAGAATGTATCTGACCCAACACCTGCAGCAGCTGGAAAGGCACCAACAGTTCATCGACAAACAGATGCGGTCTCAGGTATATGTGTTATACTGACCAACTGAAAGAATTCCAGCTGTATACAGTTGCATACCACTTGCCCAGAGGTGACCTCGCTGCGCCTGGCATTAACCCAAAGGCCCTTTAATTGGGGGGGCGAACCCAGAAAAAACTTTTGGGGAAAAAGAAAAGGGGGAAAAAAGCTTCCCCCCCCGGGGGAAAGGAAGTTTTTTGAATTTTTTTTCCTTCCCGGAAAACCAAAGACGCTTGTGGTGCACTCACATATCTACCTGTGCCCGTAGTCATGGCTGTCACCTCTTCACAGTTCACACTATGCTGCCACACACTTTACTTAAGGAAGTAATTTTGGGTCCTGCAATGGACACCGATGTGCATATGTAAAAGTGTAGAACATGTTGGACTGTGTCCATTAGGCCAGTGGGTTTGACTGCATGCGTATCGATTCCCCAGTCCCGGATGTGTCAATGCCTTTACCCATATTATGTAGTGCCTACGGAACCCGTGTCGCTTCCACAATTTTTCCCATATGGTGTTACTGTACTGCAGGTTGGCAACTGCTTTTAAGTAATCCTCAGAAGGTACCATTGTGAACTATCACCACTGTATTGTCATTATAACACAGCTTGGTACATAGCCGTAGAACCTATTTATTCATGACAGTATGTTATTTATGTGTGGGAAGCATACGCTATTTTAACCATAGTATGACAGCTTCCTGGTTGGCGTTGTTGGTGTGCCATTAATATGTGTTCCACAGGCACGCTTACGTATGTTCGCAGAGTGGGCGGGTGATCCCACATACTTCTAGCACCTTGGCTGCAGTTGTGTACACGCCGGGATTATGCATGGCAGGATGGATGTCTGGGGTGTATCTACTGTTGTTTCCATCTGTATGTCCTGTGTTATGCCTTACTACATTTGTGTGATTCCACCAGGTTTGCTATTATGGGTGCCATCTTGTCCGATACGTTTGTCCATCGCTTGAAATGCCTACTGGACACTGATGTAGGAGCTGAACACATTTCACACCTGCCTTTAGCATTACCAGTGGATGCTTTGCATCCTTAGTGAGGACTAAGGCACGTGCTGTACCACAGCCCTCCCGGGCGGGACAGCGGATTATCTGCCAAACAACACCGAGCCCCATTTTGCATACCCAGGATCCCATGGCTGCAACCTGATGCGCGTTACACATCCTTCGTGATGCGGAACTGGGATATGGGCGCGCATGTATGGACCACGACAATCTAGGGACCTCTGTTCATATGTCCTGCATGTCATGGACAGGTATCATCAACCTTAAACACGCTGGTGGTGCATATGTCTAGCTGTGCGTAGTCACGGTTGGTACTCTGATTGGCGATCTCGGTGTATAAAGGTGTAAGCGCCTTAATTTTGGAGTCCTACAATGGACACCGATGTGCATTGTAAAGTGTAGAGCGTGTTGGATTGTCACCATCTGGCCAGTGGTATTGACTGCAGCTGTATGTTCCCCAATCGTGGATGTCTGTGACTACCCATCGTTTGTATTACATGGCCTATCTATATCCCGCGTGCCAGTAAGCGGAAATACAGCAAACCGTCGTCCTGCCATCTTCATAAGCGACATTATGGAGCATATATCGGCAAAAACAGACAATGTCAAATCGATGAACTCCACAGTGAAAGGATACTGAGCTCTTTCACCTACAACATGGGGCATCGTCGAGATGCGGAATGCATGACATAGCCGTCCCTTATACTCTTCCTTCACAGTCGGTTTAGAGCAAAATAATCATTAAACCTGCTCATAGTTACGTGGACAGTGCTGCAAGTCTTGATTATAGCATTGACATATACATATCAGTGTTGCATACCTTACTTCATGGAAACAATATCGGCAACAATGTGTTAATATAAATACAATATTGGTAAATACAATCAGTATCTTGAAACATAGTTGATAATTGTTGTGAGTGCACCTTAGAATGTAGTGTGTTGATCAGGATATTGTATATCAATGTGTATAATTGTAGCATTACGATAACAAAGCATGGAATCAATAAGTACTATTTAAGCATATATTTTACAATTATGAATGTAAATGTGTGGAGAGACATCCTTAACCTTCCCTGGTTCCACTGGATCACACGCACCGCACACTTTCGCATGTCCGGTTGTGGGTTACGCGCGCGCACATGCATATCCGTAGTCCGTTTATATATGTTTACTGTGTCTGTGTAGTTCACGTGTTTTCGTTAGTTGTGACTATTCGGTAACATATGTCTGATCCGGTTGGCGGGCGTGTGCAGAAAGCACTTACAGCTTTATATATGTAACAGTCTTTTGCAGCATGGGCGCGTGCATTACGTACACGTTCACATCTATATGTTCTATAATTAAGTAATTCAAGCGTGACTGCATTCACGTTTGCGGTTACTATGACCAGTACCGTTAGCTGTTAGTTGTCATTAATATGCATACCCATGGTACCTATGTACATTTACATATCCCCGCACTCCGCACGTCACAGGCATCCATTCTCCTGCAGGGAAAGGTGCGGTACTGCATGTTGAACGTTCCTAATTCCCCCAAGCTCATGGCCCAGGATGCATATATCGTCACCGCGGGGCTGTTCAGATGACAGGTGCTTATATCCCCTACAGCATACAGGCCTTGATTGTCAGGGTGTTGCTGTGGTGCTTTGGGTTTGGTCTTGTCCGCCCACTATGCGGAACTGCCTGACCCTGTATGAATGTTAGATGAGTCACATGGGCACGTTTTGTCGTGTCTATGGTACCATGTCACGCCCCAATTATTCGTAACCGTGTGCATCGATTGGCGGTGTACCCGTTGTAGATCTTGTTATACTAATTGCACGGTCTGGTTGAGCGGACCTATTTCCATTACTAACCCTCGGTATGTATGGCCTGTGTCGCAATATTACAAGGGTTTACCATTGCGTGGCGACTTTCACTGAGCCACAGACATGTCCGTTGCTTGGTTTGGGCGGTTCGCTGTGCTACACACATTTAACATGGCGGAACAGGTTGAACAACTCAACCCGCGAGGACATCGGGTTCTCCATCGCTGTTTAGTATTGAATCGCTATGTGGAGTTTGTTTCACAAAGCGAGACAATGTCGACATTGATAGCGGACATCGCGCGATGCGTCCGCACGCGGGTGACGTATGTCTGCGTTTGGGCGGCGGACAGGCATTATGCTGTGCCATTATGTCTGGGGATATATGGTTTCTTGACATAGATGATATGCCATACTAGCAATGGCCCGCGTCTGGGTGTGGGTACTGCTGTATTACCCACGGGAAGAGTGGCCTTAGGTTAAGTGGTGCCCTAGGCAGAAGTTGCCACCGATACATCACCCGCTACCCCCCTCCTGGTCTACCTACACCAAATAGAGTCTGGAAAGGTGCCGGTAGAGCAGCGCCCTAGGCGGCTACCTACTTGGCCTATACCTAAGGCCGGCTATGTGTGTGGTCCCTCGGGCATCGGACTCGGGAGCGCCCGTCTGCCGTGGGTATGTCCAGCATTACCCACATCCAGCCCAAGGCAGTCAACACAGCATCCATGGGTCCAGATGGTGTCCCAGCTGTGTACTCAGGAACTCTATGGGAATTAAACCCACACTTAGGACAGCTGTTTAATCTTAGCCTCACCTCAGGATACGTGCCAGTGGTAGCACAAGGCGACTGTAGTCACAGTCCACATAGATGGTGCCTCCACTGACCCTGGTTATTACCATACCATTACTTTGACAAGCCTTATCTGCAAAGCCATGGAGATGGATCATAATGGAACACATAGATAAAGACATAGGGGATTCGCATACTGTGGATACAACCCAGTTTAGCTTGGTCAAAGTCAGATCATGCCTTTTACATGTGTTTGACTTTGTAGAATCAATCACCAAGGCCATTGATGAGGGTACAGCAGTCCATACAGCCTACCTCAACCTGGCAAAGGCCTTCGACACAATACCCCCTCGGGTATAATTGATAAACCCGTCATCTTGAATGTAAATCCATACATCGCCATATGGGTTGCAAACTGGCTAAGTCACAGAACACACATGGCCATAGTTGCTGGCGCCATGTCATACTCACAGCCAGTCACAGGTGGTGTCCCATGGGGCTCAGTCCTGGGTCCACTATTTCTCAGCATCATCATTTCCAAAGTACACGCATACACAGGGGGGTTATGGGTGACAATGTTTGCAGATGACTGCAAACCGGGTGCCAAAGTCAGACACACATCTGACACAGATATCCTTCAGGAGTGCCTCACAGATGTGGATAAGTGGTGCCAGAGACATGTCCTACAGCTAAATGCCAGGAAATGCATAGTCATACCCTTCAGAAGAACAAGGTTACCCCTAGCTACCATATAGGTGGCAATCCACTGAGCACAGAGGGGTTACCAGTGATCTGGGGACCGGGTTGTTGTTAACCGTTAGATTAGACACACACGTTGCTAACATAGTTAGGTAGACCTTCCACATTGCCCACATCATCATGAAGGGATTCACATCTAGATCAGGGGAGGTCATTGTCCCCTTGTACTCATCACTCATTAGACCTATGATTGGGTACAATGCCCCGTTCAGAATGTATCTGACCCAACACCTGCAGCAGCTGGAAAGGCACCAACAGTTCATCGACAAACAGATGCAGGGTCTCAGGTATATGTGTTATACTGACCAACTGAAAGAATTCCAGCTGTATACAGTTGCATACCACTTGCCCAGAGGTGACCCCGTGCCTGGCATACAAGGCTATGTCGAACCCAGATCTGATGACTATGCTTCACGTAAGAAGTTAGATCCACCAGAACCACAAGGGCAGCTGACGTACAAATTGACACTGTCATTAATAGAGCGTGTTGTTGGGACCGATTCATCACAGACACTCACTATGCTGTGGAACAACATCCCAGTACATGTGAGGGCAAGCACCTCGCTGGCCTTGTGTTAGTATTTAGACATGGATGTCTGAATTGATTTATTTAAGTAACCTTCTAAATGAATATTTACATTAGCACATTGTGAATCTTTACATTTTCGTTGGTCTATTTTACATTAGTCATAATCATACGGTTTATGTGTATATATTATGGTTCATTTATATTACTAGGTGTCTGCAGTTCTGTTAATATATTGGCACAATCCGTAGGACATATATATGTAGCTTACACAGTCAGACATTTGGAAAACATTATGTTGGTTCATCTTTCATATATGTACATATATTTCTATTTTTCGATGAAGACTGTACCTTTCGAGCAATGTCTGATGTCCTCACTGTGTGGAATCTGTAGCTTAGTAAGGTTTGTTTGCTTGTTTGCCTTTGGAAGGCATGTAATTAGTACCTAGCACATCTAATTTACTGACCAATTAAGGGTTTTAAATGTAGTAGGTTGGACTGCATTGTATGTATTCTGAATAAGGTCTGCTTATGAAGCAGGCAAGTAGACTCCAATAGACTATGGTGACTGCCTTTAATTCTTGGTGTGCTCTGGGTGGTCACTGGCGGTCTCTACAGTACCCTCGTCTTTGCTTTGGACTTCATGCGGCTGGTTGTCTGTGTTTGTTGTATGTGGAATGTCAACTGTAGTCCCTATGTGTATTTCCTGTGTTATGCCTTACCGCGGCTATGTAATTTACCCGGGTTTGCAGTTGTGGGTGCCATCTTGGCCATACGGGTGTCCATCCATGAGAATTGCCTACTGGACACTAGTATAGGGCTGTACACATTCCACACCTGCATTTAGCATTCTCCGGTGGATGGTTTGCATTATTAGCGGAGAGTAAGGCAGGTGCTACGCACACATCCCTCCCACGGGGCAGGACAAAGGATTGCCTGCGAAACAACACCGAGCCCAGAGTCTACATACCCAGAATCCCTTGACTGCAACAATTGACAGTACCCATTACACATCCGTCATGTGTGCGGGACTGTGATGTGGACGCAGTTCTATGGACCCGGTACCCTGGGTATTTCTGTGCATGTGTGCTGCATTTCATGGACAGCTATCATCAACATTGAACACGCTTGCGTGCATATGTGTACCTGTGACGTGGTGACGACAATGAGATCACGTGAGTAATGCAGGAAGCTAGCAGGCATTCTCTGAATAGAATTTTTGGGTCCTACAATGGACACTGATGTGCATATGTCAAGTTAGATGTTGCTGGACTGTGTCCACCTGCCCAGTGCTTTTCACTGCTGGTGTATGTTCCCCAATCGCGGATGTCTGTTTGACTACCCATTCCACATGGTGCTACATAACCAGGTGATTTAGTACTGTGAACAAATGACATACATCCAAAGATGCTGGTTAGCAACTGCTTCATATAAACCTCAGACATCCCAATGGGACATATCCGTCACTGTATTTCCGATATAACACCACCGGAACATGTTGATTACCTATGTATTCATTTAACCATGTTGTCTTCATAGGTGGGAATGCCATAGTTTACATATCCTACTTGACGTTGTGTGTGCCATTAGTATGTGTTCCACAGGTCGCACATCTTTTCCGCTGCACGGTAGCGGGTGCTCCTCATTCTGTTGCTGGCAGATTGAGTGCTGTGTACGCCGGTGTTGGCACGACGGTCCGGCTTTGTATGTGGAATGTCAACTGTAGTCCCTATGTGTATTTCCTGTGTTATGCCTTACCGCGGCTATGTAATTCTACCGGGTTTGCAGTTGTGGGTGCCATCTTGGCCATACGGGTGTCCATCCATGAGAATTGCCTACTGGACACTAGTATAGGGCTGTAAACATTCCACACCTGCATTTAGCATTCTCCGGTGGATGGTTTGCATTATTAGCGGAGAGTAAGGCAGGTGCTACGCACACATCCCTCCCACGGGGCGGGACAAAGGATTGCCTGCGAAACAACACTGAGCCCAGAGTCTACATACCCAGAATCCCTTGTCTGCAACAATTGACAGTACCCATTACACATCCGTCATGTGTGTGGGACTGTGATGTGGACGCAGTTCTATGGACCCGGTACCCTGGGTATTTCTGTGCATCTGTGCTGCATTACATGGACAGCTATCAGCAACATTAAACACGCTTGCGGTGCATATGTGTACCTGTGACGACAATGAGTTCAGGTACGCATTGAAATAAGACATTATTCTGTTCTTTCCACAATTTTTGGGTCCTACAATGGACACCAATGTGCATATGTAAAGTGTAGAGCTTGTCGGACTGTGTCCTTGTGAGCAGTGGGTTTCACTGATGCTGTGTGTTCAGCAATCGCGGATGTGTGCTTGACTACCCATACTGTGTAGTGCTACAGGAACCATGTCTTCCGACACCAGAACCCAATGCTATACATCCAATGTTGCAGGTTAACAACCACTTTCATACCATACCCAGAGGTCACGATTGGGAGGTATTGCCACTTTATTATCGAACAACACCCCAGACTGTGTACATCACGGGATCTTTAGGCCAGTCTTACCGCCATTTGCAATTGTGGTAGCAGACACGTGTCAATACATGTATGATAACACATATTGTCATGCAGAAGTTAATCTATGTTATTTGGACATTGGCTTCTGCTTTTGGCATCCGTTGCTGTGAGTGTTGCCAGTTACCATACACATTGCTTGCTCAGAGGCAGACTACACAATTCTGCACACTACTGTGGTCTCCTTTAAGGACCCTGAGCCAGTGGTCGACAGTACGGCAGCCACTGCATCAATCACATTTGCCATCTACCAGTACCTACAGGACTGCATGAGCCAGGCATTCACTTACCCAACTGTGGTTCATTGTACCAATGCCAAGCATCCAGTGTGGTGTACCCCAGCCATACACAGGATGTACAACACGAGGAGGTGGCTACTACAAGGTGGAGCAGACACCTTGTGAGGTATGACACCCTTGGTCATCATATGTGTAGAGTTACACACTGTCATGAAATTGTCCAGGGCACATTCCACAGATATACCTACATGGACCTGGCTAACAATCATACCACCTTCAGTTGCTATGCTCAACACCTGGAAGCTCACTCCCACATATGCTCTGACTGGGTTCACATAGAGGTGGGGTTTACTCAACATACACACATTGCCAACATACAGGCTGACAAGTCCAGTGAGGACATCTCCACACCCTCCCCACACATGAGGAGATGTGTGTACCAGCGGTTTGTGGTCACCAAATGTTCTGTGACACACAGGTGGGACATGCTCTCTCCAGGGTAGTGGACATAGCATCCATGAGACCAGCTGGTGACCCCACTGTGTACTCCACTATCTCATTGAGGTATTAGACCCACAGTTATGACAGCTATTTCTTTGTAGCCTCACCTCAGGTAAGGTACCCAGGTTGTGTCGCATGGCAACCATAGTCCCACGCCACAGGGCCAATGCCTCCACTGAGCCTGGTTATTACTGTCCCATTACCATGAGGAGACCTATCTGCAAAGACATGTGGAGGGATCATACTGCGGCTCATATATGACTGCATAGGGGACATACATACTTTGCATCCAACACGGTTTGTCTTGTTCAGGGGCGGTTCATGCCTTTAAAGCATGGGCGAAATTTTCGGAACAGTCACCGAGGCCATTGATGGGGGTGTTGCAGTCCATACAGCCTACCTCGACCTGGCAAAGGCCTTCATCACATTACCCCCCTCAAGTATCGTTGATAAACCCATTGGCTGGGATGTGGACACGTACATCACAGAATGTGTTGGAAACTGTCTATGCGACACAACCCACACAGTCATAGTTGCTGGCAGCGTGTCAGACCTACTGCCTGTCGCAAGTGGTGTCCCATGGGGCCCTTCTGTGGGTCCACTCCTGTCATACATCTACATTTCCACGGTACAGGCACACACAGGGGTGCTATGGGCAACAGTGTTTGTAGATGACTGCAAAACAGGTGCCAAAGTGGGACGGACATCTGACACAGATATCCTTCGAAGGGGCCTCCCAGGTATGCATATCTGCTGTCAGGGACATGTCCCACAGCTAAATGCGAAGTAATGCAACATCATACCTGTGGAGAACTACTAGGTCACCCCTGTCCAGCATATAGGTGGCTGTCCACTCAGCACAGGGGTGATTACCAGGGATCAGGGGACAGAGTTTGTCGGTCACCATTCATTCCACACACGTTGCTATCGTGGTTGTGTGGGACTTCTACATTGCCCACCTGTTTGTGCAGGGATTCACATCTACATCAAGCTAGGTCATTGTCTCTTTGTACCCATTACGTGTTACACCTATGATCTACTACATTGCCCCATTCAGACTGTATCTGACCATACACCTACAGCAGCTGGGAAGCCCACATAGGTTAATTGTTGTACAGATGCAGGATGACACCATTTTGTGTAATGCTGCCCCACTTGTAGGACCCGTGCCACATTACGTCACATACCTGCTGTTTAGTGTTGACCTGTGCCTGACATACAAGGCCATGTCAACCCATATGTCATGTGTATGCTTCACCTACTGTATCTGCATCCCTCAGAACCACTAGGGCAGGTTACATTTACCTTGTCACGGTCATTAATGGGATGTGTTTGAGTGACACATATATCACCCAGACACGCATTATGCTGTGGATCTACATCACAGTACATGTGAGACAGAGATCCTTCCTAGCCTTGTTCGCAGGTATGTTGTCCATTGGATGGAGAATTGCAGGTATAGGCCAGGGATTACATCATTATCAGTGCTTGACGGAGGTACAGCAATATCATGAGTATTTTATCCGAAGCACAGAAGGTTGGCAAAGTCATCCTAACTATGGTGTAGTATTATGGCTGAACCTGGGACGATGGCCTACCCTGTACCTATGGACGTATGAACCTATATTCATAGTTTGTCACTTTTACAATTGTCTATCCACTATACTCTTTCGCCACTGTATATTTCTGTGGCACATGATTGTCCTCTGTATTACATGCAGGTATGCTGTGTACAGTGCACATCGTCACTGTTGATGACAGTGTATCTGTGTCCCTAACACTGTGATACTGAGGACTACCACACATCCTTCACAACATTACATGCATATGTCCATTCTATTCTTCTTTGGCCTATGGGGGGGGTGTTAAGGCAAATATTACTCAAGTCCCTGTTTGTGCATGCTTCATGTTGGTGTTTGACCAGGCTCCGTTGCAGTCATGTGTTGGACAGTAGTGTGTCTGTGTGTTTGCCATGTGTTTTTATTGCCGGTACATCTGTGGGAGGTGTAGTTGGCACATGTTCCTCTTTGCAGGGACACCCATCCTGGGGTTTGTGTCATGCATCTGCACTTGGCACGTGCCATATGTCCTGTACTATTCCCACAGTCGTGTATGCCTTCATGCACTACTACTGCGTGTTACTGGCTGTTTGTATGTGGTACACATGGACATTGTGATGGTTGGCTTGACCTATTCCCATGCTAGAACATACACATCTGTCAATTAAGTTTTTTAAACCAAACTGTAACACTCATTCGTATTTTCAAAATGACAGTCAATAACACAGGAAGCTGAGATTAATAACATTTTACTACTGTGCAGCAGGAGGCAAAGGAGTATGCAGTAAAAGTTTAGACATTTGTTTAACTCTATACATGTTACATCTGTATGAGCATTCTGTATACTATCATCTTTTGCACACATTAATGATGTGGTCAGTCACAAGGCATTTACATCGCTAGAGTCAAGAACATTGTATTCCTACAACAGTGCTCAGGTAATGCTTATTAAATGTTTTCCCATGAGGATAGCCCAACCTTGCGAGCCACATATTCACTTAGACTGTACTTCGGTAAATTCTGCTCTGTCATGGTTCCAACACTGTTCATATCCAGTCCTCACTCCATTTCCTGCTAGGTTCCTGTGTCTCTCTGCTGAGCAGCTGTACTCTGTGTTACAGCTCACAAGCCTATCCTCCTCAGTGGAAGGATGACAGATATACCTGTACATACATGTATTATTCTCTAACCGAGCAGATGACTAATGCTGAATGACATACACCTGCTGCACTGGTTACTGCTAGGGTCAGGGTTCAATCACACTGCAGCTACACTACAGGCAATTACATGCATGATAAGCTGTACTGCCATATTGTCAGGTAGAATAATATGCATTATACACAATTTGCTTCTAAAGTTGCACGTCATATATATGTTTAAATGTGTATTTTGCTAACATTCTCCCTCCTTTGATTGCTTCTACTCTATCCAGAAACATATACAACATTATTTCATTCCCTAGCCTCTTCCTCTGTGGAACGTTTAACTAGGCAAGTAATTTGTTGTACATTTCAAGAAGGATTGCATTTTCTATTGACAAATACCACTACAGGTCTTGATACATAGTCTTGGGTACAGATATGTCGCCAGAGTCCCTGACTAATACTTACATGCAAAGTATCCATAATAGACACATGCTCCCAATATGAGCGGAACAACACAAATGGCAATCATGATATTCAGTATGACTGACCCCATCCACCCAATGGTTTGTGGAAATGGTTCGTCAGTGGGTTTGGGCCTGGTTCGCCATGGATGACACCTGCTGTATTACCTCTAGGTGGGCGTTGATTTTGGTCTCTTCATGTGGTAGTTGGACACAGCGATCTTCTTCGGTAAGCGCGCACGTACCAATTCTCAGCTCCACGGTGCAGTCGTGCGCTATTACATTTTGTGACACAACAGTTCTCATTGCATCCAGTTCATCAGTCACAAGTTCAAGAGCGGAAAGTCACATTCATCCTTCCTCCGACAGGTTTTGATAACTTCCTCTGTTCCCTGATTGATTTCACTACTCCACAAGCTGGGAGTGTTCCAGCCCAGGTTGTGACGCTGTCACTCAAGTCCATATGAATCGATATTCCTTTATCTCTTGCAGAAGACTGGAATGTCAGAACAGCTTCCATTTCACCCACTGGATTAGTAGGTTTCTCGACTGTGTTCCCAGTTCTTCGAGCTATATGTGTTATAGTTCGTTTCGCTCCCAGAGGCAATTGTACAGTATGTCATGTGACTGGAGCCAGATAACCCAAATAACAACTGCTGGACCAATTCCCAGGTAACCATTGATATGCTTATTTCCCACAAACAACATAACAATATTCTACTTTACTACTGATGCGGGTTACCTCTGCATGTAACATTTTCCTGTCTCTAACAGAGGACTGTTTATACAATTCAGGATGTTTCTGCACATCCTTCAACATTGTTCTCATGATGTTTCAATACAAATAATGAATGGTGCAACAAGTAGTACTGTGTTCTTTGGCTGTTATATGACATTCGTAAGACACAGTTATGTTACAAATACTCCCACCAACTGAAACTGTATCATGTTTATGATAACATACAATTCCTTTTGTGTAACAGGTAAGTACATTGCCACGTTGTCCTGTGATCTCACAGAACCTGTATCAAAGTGTAGATATTCACAAGTCTCAATCTATCCCCAAGGGGACAACATGCATCGGAAGTCCTCCATATGATGTAGGTATGGCAGTACAAACACAGCAATTTAAAGTGTTCCTAGTCTCTATATGCACACGTGTCATGCCTAGGTATCTGTTGAAGTGTGGAAGACACTCTGTGGCCAGTTCATCACGTATCAGTATTTGTATCCGTGTAGTTATATGCAGGTAAGGTCCCAGAAAATGTAAAGTAAACACAAACATGGTTAATAGGTGTATAATCATTAGGACAGCAAACAAAATGTCTTTGGGGTTGCTTTGTATTGTTATACAGTCTTGCCCGGGTGATTCAGGCTGTTTGGTATATCAGCTACAAGATGTCAATCAGACTTGATATCCTTTACCGGTTTGAAAAATGTGAGGTGGACACAGGACGACCTCTCTGCAAACTTTACTGCAGTAGGCGTTGCCAACAGTACGCGGTACAGACCTCCACAATTTCCACTTGGCAATAATGTTCTTTGGATAACAGTGACATACACACAGGATACTGGTGTCAGCTATTCGTCCGTCTTCGTTTGCTCTTATCTGTAAAAGACTTTAACTGAAGAACAGTGTTATTGGTTAACAATCCTCTCATGTCACCTGCTAATGAGTCATCGACCTCCGGCTCTGCAGGCATGACAGCTTTCCACTCTGGCACATGATATGCCATTCCACATACTACTTCGAAGTGGGTGCAGCACTTTACATTTGGAACTGTTGTCATGCTCAGCAATGCTAGAGGTAGACAGCACATGTAACTCGTCTGGATGTCACCCACCAACCTCCTCTACTTATTTCTCGGGATCCCATTTTACGGCGCCAGCTGTCATGCTGACTGTGGGTTGTACATGCAATTTACATTCATGGTAATACAAACTAATCCCCCAGGTTGCGTGATTGTCTGGTTCACTACATGTGTTCTATTGTCACTGTAGCTTCTTTACAGCATGCCAGATCTAGGGATACTTTATTTTACTGGCACCTTTGCCACTGCTGCTGCATCCGGATTCATGGTTGGGAATGATTCTACCCATTTTGATTATATATATGTGTAATCGCTAAACAGTATTTGTTCCCTTCACATTTATGCAGATGTATGAACTCCATACAAATAGTACGGAACGGTTATGGTGGTGTAGGTAAACTCACTCCCTTCAGTTTAAATACTCCCTGTGCATGATATCTACTGCAAACGTGACACGCTGCTCATGATGTTTGTATGTGGTTCGTAATTCCGTATGTTAGGGGTATTCTGTTAACCAAATGTACCATCCCCCCTGTTGAGACATGTCTCTACCCATGGCTCCACAAAGCCGCATATCTGAATACATTAGACGTTAATATTGGCTTTCTCACTGTGGATATGTGCAGTCCGTGTTCAAGGATTGCTCCTCGTCATAACCACGTCGACTTTTCTGCTTTCGTAGTTGCTGTTTGCATTGTTTGTACAGTTTCTACATCTAAACTGTCTGAGGTTTGTCATTCCTCATTCACACAAACACTTTCCAACTGTGAGGCTGCTTGTTTTGCAGGTGCATGAGCTCATGCCTTACCTTTCCTACTGTTATCCTGTTGCTTTCTATGACCTGCACATTTACAATTACCTACTTTAGTGGGTAACTGAATGGAGTGTAATGCATTCAAGATCGATTGCGCATGATTAATCGGTTTACCGGTGGATGTTATCATTCCCCTATTCTTCCACTGCTGCTCATAAACATGCACTGTACAGACAACATACTGACTATCGGGACATATGTCCACACATCAGTTTTCCGCTACAGTACAAGCACGTGTTAAAGCTATCTATTCTGCTGCTTGAGCAGACACGTTATGCTGCAGGGTTTGGCCGTCTACAATCTCATTATCAATAACTACTGCATAACCTACTTGATTCGTTCCTGTAGGACTCTGTCTACATGATCCGTACATTAACTGTCACCTCTGCATCATCTAAGGGTATATCAGTGATATCATGTCTGTGTGTAGTTATTTAATCCATTTCGTATAGGCAACTGTGTGGTGTGCCATACACAGGTGTCGGACGTGACGTTGATAGGTTTCATGTTGTACAATGTTCAATCACCATATGAGGTTGACTCAGTGGTATGGTCAAACAAGACAAATGTCTAGCACGGGTCAGGAATGCTATCTTCTCTTGCAGCAGACTGACCGCAACTGCATGAGACATTCTCACAGAGAGAGGGTGGTCTAGTAACATTACGGCCGGGGCCTGTACTGCCATGGGTGCTACAACAACTGCCTGTACACAATGTGGCACTGACCATGCCACAGTGTCCGACTGCAATGAGTAGTAAGCTATGTAGCGTTGCTTACTTCCCTGCTGTTGCATCAAGACTGACGTCATATATCTCCGCTTAAAATCTACGGTCTGACAACATGTGTTATGATTATTCAGGAGACCTACTACAGCTGTTGAGGCTATCAATCATTCTAGTCTGCAGAACGCTGTTTCTGCTACTGTAATCCAGTGTAGTATGTGTTGTGCTGCCATAGGTGTATTAAAGATTAAGGCAAACAATACAGCGGATTCCAAAGCATTGTTTGGTATCCAGATTTGACAAATGTTAGTCGGCCCAGACAGGACTTCATTCCCTTCTTGTTAGTTGGCTTGGGTGCTTATGATATTGCTACCTTCCTATCGTCATGTGATGTTCTACCCTACTTGGATACCACATATGCCGGTAATTGACCTGTATTCTCTGTAGTTGCAATTTATGCTTGCTTACTTTATGTCCCTGTTCTGCTGAATATCTCAATAATGCTATTGTATCTTCCATACATTGCTGCTGGGTAGGGGCCAAGCAGAATATCATCCACATAAAGTAGAACTTGACTGGCCCCGGGTGGAGTTAACACCGGAATGTAGCTAGCCATCTCCTGTGGGAATATCCTTGTACTTTCACAGTATCCCCGCGATAGCCGGGTATGGCTGTGTCTGTC
Organism: Protopterus annectens; assembly: GCF_019279795.1. Classification (NCBI taxonomy): domain Eukaryota; kingdom Metazoa; phylum Chordata; order Ceratodontiformes; family Protopteridae; genus Protopterus; species Protopterus annectens. The sequence continues at coordinate 992,235,167 of NC_056729.1, forward strand.
ACCCTGACTGTACATGCAAATCAATACGGACTATGTGGATGTATAGGTATTGCAAAGGGAGCATAGCTTATATGTACCACGGTAAGATACTTCTGTGGCGTGTTCATATCATTGAATATAGTGTGTGGGTCTGGCACCAACGCTACCCTAAGTATTCTTACATGATTTACAGCTTGTACATACTGTACCATCCGCCATTCCCCTTTTGGTTTCCGATCAGAAGATACAGGGGTATTGCATGGTGAATAGCGATTACTTTGTGGATGGGGAATTCCCTCTATGACTTTACAGATATCTTCTGGTGTCCACGGTCTATACGCTATGGGGGTTGGGTCCTGGCCTTCCTGTCCTGCATGAGGGTTCGGTACTTTAATTAATTGACAGATATCCTCACTCTGTTTTAGTGACTGTCTTCTTACTTGGGTGTCCCTAGGTATGTTACGTGTTCGGGATGTGGTTTCAATAGCTTCTGTTACATTTGTTCATTGTGCTACCTCTGTTGCCACAGGATAACGTGTGGGGACTAGCGTGCCCTCCCGCTTCATATCCTGGATGTGGTATCGGAGGTGGTAGGGGGTTGTGGGGGGCTATCGGTACTACTGTATTATGATCTTCTCTGTGCACGTATGATGCTTAGCCATTTGTAGTGTTCTGTTCCTTCGTACACTACCTCAATCCACCTATGTGCATGACGGATACCCAATTGTCGCTGTTTTGTCGCCTGCACACCTTAGGGCTGCCACCTTTTCAAATGCACAATGTGGGACATTAGTGTTCGAACGTGTAATTTTCCAGGAAAAGGCATACCCACGGCCAGTACGTAGGACAGGATTTCACTTGTTGCCAGGAGAGCGACCAATTGTTGTAGCATTTCAGTTGCTTATTCTGTTTATTATGATATTTTGCTGTTCCAGATACAAATTTACTGGTTTATGCTACCATTTTGATAGATATCTGGGAAATGTTTGTCCTGAGATATCAGGACATTTGCCATTTGTTCGGTTTGTTTACAGGACACGGCTGGCCAAAGAGGGACTGTCCCTCTCAGGGTGGAACAGGTGTTTACCCTGGAACATGTGCATCACATTTTCAGGGATTACAATGTTTCAGTAACGATATTTTGTGTAATATACCATCAATGTCATATTTATTACCCCATTTTGCTGCGTAACTCACATTATGTGCTCTCTGCGATTGCATATACTTCACGTCACCCATCAAACGCGGATCACATGATCTGTTTCCTCAATAATCTCCCATATCCTCTACACGACTGCTACGTACCCTTCTCTCATACCACGTGGTGTCTCCTTCCCTGTATCCACTGTAGTGTCTACAATCACTATTTACTCTATACATACGTGGGTGCTGGGGTCGTGCTTTTAAAATGTTTTCCCATGAGAATAACACAGCCTTGCAAGGCACCTTGTAAATTACAGTGTCCTTCTGTGATTGTAGCTGTTTCAAGGACCCTAGACTGTTCCGATACAGTGGACAGTTAATTTCTTAATACGTTGCTTTGTCTCTCTGGTAAGGAGTTGTACTGTTATCTTCGATAGAGCTCACAAGGCCATCCTCCTCAGGGGAAGGAGTGATGTTATGCATGTACATACATTTATTGTTCTGTAACCCAGCAAATAATTAATGGTGACAGACATAAGCCTGCTGTACTGCTTACTGCCAGGTTCAGAATTCCATCACACTACAGCTTAGCTTCACCAATTACATGCAGGCTTAGTTCTACTGCCATATTGTACGGTACAATTCAATGCATTATATAGTATTTCGAGTCTAAACTGGCACTTCATCTGTGTTTCTATATATATTTTTCGAACAACATCCATCCGGCCATATGCATGTTGTTCCGTCCTTTACCTTGACCGTGTGTATTTGTCCGTCCGGCAATGCTACTCTCCACATGTGATGTCCCAGCTTCCCCTTCTTTGCCTGTAGCACCCTGTTAGGACGTCCTGTTTGGTAGGCACGTGTTCCACTTCACTGCATAGATAATCATCGATGCGGTGATCCAACGACCCGACTTGTCCACATGTGTACAGTTATGTGCACCGTGTCGTATGCAAACCTATATGGTTTGGACAGGTACATACTACATGCGGGATGTACACATTCTGCAGACACATTCACATGCAGCCATTTACATATCTGTACCTGCGGTGGGTTGGTGACATGTGGGGTACGTATTTGCCCGCGTGGCATTGTCTAACACAAACATCTTACCACATTTCAGGTATGCACATTGTGTGTGGGTGTATAGCTGCACACGGATGCTAGGAGGTTAGGGTGCAGAGGTGTACATGGGTGGGACTGACATGTACAATGAGGCTATTGTGTAGTACATCCAAATGCATGGGTTCTGCTTCTGGATATTACACTTCAACATACGCCATCCAGTGTATGCAACAGAGACGTTGCTGGGTGTGGGATATGTTGCTATGCACATGTTTGCCTGTGTTTGAGGTATCTTGCTTCCTTACTGTTGTTATGTCAACACAGCTACCCGGATATGTACTCTCACTACTGCTTGTGACCATTATGGTTGGCACCTTTTCCAATGCCCATAGTGGGGCATGTTATGTGGAAACTTCGGAAGTTGCAGGACTACACATACCCACGGCTAGTGCAGTTGACAGAACTTCACTTGTTTGCCATACTATAAGCTTATTCTGTAAGCATTTGGGTTCCTTATTTAATTTCTTATGCCATGTCTGTGTTTCATATAGTAATGTATATGTTTTATGCTACTATTACATGTATATTGGAATTTTCTTGGCAGGGGATCGGAGGTCATTTTCCATTTTCTGATTGTTGCAGGGACACAACTGTCCAATCAGGGACTGTCCATGGCACATTGGGACAGCAGGTAACCCTGGTGACCATGCCCATGTCGCTACTGGGGTTTCCACCTTTTCCAGTTTCCGATCTGGGATATTTCCGGGACTCACATCTGACTTTACAGGCCGACACATACACACGGTCACTATATAGCATAGAACTTCACTTGTTTGCCTAAATACAAGCTTATTGTTGTGGCAATTTGCTTGCTTATTCTGTTTCTTGTGTCATTTAGGTATTTCTGTTACAGAAATAACCAATTCATGCTACCATTACATTAACTACGGGATATCATTGTGTCCTACAATCGTAGCACATCAGCCATTTCTAATACGTTTTTTCGGGACACAACTGGCCATAGAGAGACTGCCCCAACCACAGTGGGACAGGTGGTGACCTTAGTCGCTGCTCCTATGTCGGTGCGGCGCGCTGACATGCGGCTGTACACCTTCTCTGAGTGTAAACACTGACGGTGCATTGCGGGATCTAACGCGGTCTTATGCGTATCCTTTGCTCCTTGGACGGGTACACTTATGCCTTCGTGGCTTGTATTTGCTTCTCCGTTAATTTGGGAAGGGTACTATGTTGCATACTGTACGTGCGTTTCATTCTGCACGGGACCTGGCTGCTGCCATTACTATTGTGGGCGGACCGTGGCTGTCAGCACATTAGGTTGCTCACCTCATGCCGGCTTAGACACGCCTCCAGACGCATCCTACCTGGGCTCGCTCACGTACACTACGCACGTGTCTGTGATTCCGGTGCACTCTCATTAATATGCATATGGCGCTACTGCGCCGGCTATTCCATGCACCGCCGGCGCAAGCCTTACGCCGGCCTTGTGCCGAGCTTCATGAATCCCGGGGATCGTCATTTTTTGGAAAGGTGGTAGGGGAAAAACGTAATGAATTGTTGTACATTTGAACAGCAGTACATCATTTTTTTAAGTTTACCATGGAAATAGGTGAAGAGGATGTCCATTATTTGGATGTGACCATCTCAATGAATAGAGGTGAAGGTAAGTTTGACTTTAACATATACAGAAAATCTACCCACTCTAACTCATTGCTTCATTTTAAAAGCCACCACCCTAGCTTTCAAAAAAAGTCCCTGGTCAAAGGCCAGATGGTGAGACTCATCTGTATGGTGAGTAATGACTCTACCTTTAGTAAACAATGTGCAGTTTTGAAGGATATGTTGACCAACACAGGGTATCCAGCTATATTCTTCGATAATATTTTTTGGGAGGTCATTAGGAAAAGACGGGAAGGCATTTTTAAGCCACTACATGGGACAAATGGTGATTTAGTTAACATGAATGGTAAGAGAGACATAGTAAATGTTCAAACAGCCCTAATATTGCCATATAACATACATTTTGACAGCATTAGGGACATAATACAACATAACTGGGACATCTTTAGGGCTGACAGTGAGTATGTGGAGAAAATAAGAAGGACCCTGTAGTGGTGTATAAGAAAGATCTATTCTTCAAAAACATACTTGAAAGACAAAAGAAAAAAAAGTCACCCTGGCCGCATGTCTAAATGGGGACATTGTAATCAATGGAGGTATGTAAAGGAAGGTGAAGAAATGTGTATACCCAGATGGAGGGCTGTTAAATTTTGTCAGAAGTTGGAACTGCCAGAGCAATAATGTCGTGTATCTTGCTGAGTGTCAACAATGTTTGTCATTTTACATTGGTAAGACCAAGAATAAATTTAAAAGCAGGATCTATCAGCACCAATATCACATAAACAAGAAAGACAAAAGAAATGGTCTAGCAAAACATGTGAGAAAAAATCCTACGCATTCTTTTAAATACACTTGTATAGAAAAGGTGGGCTTCGATCAAAGGGGTGGAACTCACAAATTGCTCCTAGAATATAAGGAGTAGATTTGGCAACTCAGGAGTAATGCACTGGAGCCCCCTGGGATAAATGAGTCTGCCATGATCAGCAGTGTTTTGAAACTAAAGGCTGAATATGTTTTTTCTTAGATGTGTGTTTATGTGCTTTTTTAGCTATCACAATGCTGCTATTTTTGTCCATACAGTATGTATGTGTTTTTATACACATATTTTATCAAAGTGGTTTCTGTAACAAGCAAGGTTTTGAACTATGTAAAAACATGCTTTTTTTGGAAGTCTGTTTTTTTTAAATTGTACAGATGGGAGTGGTTTCAGTATCTGTGATGTACCTATTTAAACATTTCACTGTTGTATGTTGGTGTTCTGAAGAAGTTGGAAACTGTTCTGACGAAAGCGCTAAACTTTTATTAAAGTGGAGTTCTGCAGTTCGTGGTTTGCTCTGTTTTATTGTTTTATACCACTACAATGTTACAGATAATAATCACTTACTGGGTATGGCCAAAGGAACCTATATAACAGAGAGCTGACAATTATGTTACAACATACATGATAGATGTGAGGAATACAAGCATAACACACACCTGACATGTCCTCATCAGAATTTGGTGCTGAAGGCGAGGGCTGAAATGCAACTGTTGTAGGGAAACAAAGGCATAAACACAGCCTTATTAATCACATACATGCCAGCATGTACCACTCCAGTTGTAGTAAAAAACACAGTGGATAATATATGCACATACCAGTTTGTCGTGGCTGTCCTATGCAAGGGTAGAAGGACCTAGTATTAATGGAGTATAACAACAGGAGTAACAGCAATAACAGGTATGAAACAGAGGTAATTACATACCAGCAACACCCTCCTAATGTTTTGAATTTGTCTGCTATTATGCAGATCCTATAGTGGGAAAATATAGACAAAGCAACTACAGTCATGTATGCTTGCATAGCCACATGATATATACAACACAGTAACAGATTATGGTACTCATGTAGTGCATCTGTTGACCAGATGTCCCTGTGCAGAAAAACAGTGACATTAATTTCATGTAATAGAGTTATGCTGCTCAATGCTCTAGCCTATTAACATGGTGGGAATCCATACCTGGTCTGTCTGTAGGTGCAATTGCATGTTCATGTCCCTAGAATATGTACCTGTAGTTTACAATGTCAGGGAAATATCAGTATGACAACAACTGGCATGACAGGAGGCAGAGGCAATAAAAGGTAATGGTCATAGCAAAATTATGTGGAGACACTCACCTGTCATGTCATGATGTTGTGCAGAAACAGACGGACCTGTCCAAATGAATGCAGACAGCATTACACCTGTGGTTGTACTGTTATGTATGTTCTGAAGGTGTATGGCAACATGTCATTACACTTAAGTTGCTCATCATCACTCTGTGTGGACCCATGTGCATGATACAATTCTGCTGCTGCAATACAAAACAGTACAACAATATGCATGCCACAGCAATATGTACTGAGTTAATCTGTATGCATCAGTGTCATGCAAAGTAACACATACATGTGCAGCCTGGAACACTTGCTTCTATCCCAACCCTGGGTATGCAGCACTCCATTCTCACCATATGCAGTGATGCAAGAAAGTGTGTGATCTCATCAGGGCATGTTATTGGTGGGCCACCATTGGTGGCATCCCTTGACCTGTCATACCGGTGAACCCTGTTGGCTGCATGAGAGATCATGTCAGAGCACCATCTCTGACAGGCCTCATGGGATCCATTGTGACCTCCCACAGTATTAATTATGTTGGAGAGGTCAGTCCACACTTCATT